>NW_008355157.1:4680074-4681001 GCF_000622305.1 Nannospalax galili
GCTACTAACACTGAGATGTTGGCGCATGCATCTCTAATCTGTATGTATCTGATTATTACTAGTCATAATCAGTTGCACTTGGATCCTTGGCACCTGTGTATGTCTATAAAGTCATCGGGCAGATTTCAATAATATTGTTTATCACCTCTATTAATTAGCATGACGTAAATTTCCATGCTTCCTTCCTCAAATATAATACGTTTTTAAAATTTTGTTGACGTGTGTGTGTGTGTGTGTGTGTATCACACAGAACATCCCAAACCATCTCTTTCGACTATACACCCACTTCCCAGATGTCACCCTTCCATCGCTTCCCTCCCCCCACTAGAGCCCTTATACTCTGATATCCCTGCTACTGTCTGCTGTGTTGTTGGCACCCCCAGCCGTTCCCCACTACTTGCCCTTCTGGTGAATCTAGTCAGCCTATCTAGAGGTCTTTGTTTTAGGAAGGTCAGCTGTTCCTCATCTAGCGGTAATCAGTAGTCAATATTCCTTTAGATAAGACTGGGGTCCACTGTTCATTTTTCCCAATTCCATGCTTGGCTACTATCTGGGAGGCCCTTTGGCCATCCTGGCCAACAACTCAAAAGAAAGTATCACCTGTCTGGCATTGTTGCTTGTTACGTAGCCTTTAGCTATGCATATGGACTCTTTAAAAATTATATTGGCCCCTTTAATCTTTGGTTATACTTTCCATTTGGGTGTTCAAGGCCGTACAGTTGGTCCAGATAAACCAATTTATTTTTACTCTTAAGGTCTTGAGGATCTGTTCCTCAGGGGTCACATGGGCTTAGGAGGAGCCCCTGGCTCCTTTCTTTTACCAGTTACCAGTTCCTGAAGATAAGTCAAAGGTACTGCTTGACCATGGTTGGCTTCACTGGAAGCATGGAGGAAATGATTCCTCTGTGTTGACCCTCCTCTTTGTAG
>NW_008355157.1:4682316-4683105 GCF_000622305.1 Nannospalax galili
TTTGTATATTCTGGGTACTAACCCTCTGTTAGATGTGTAGCAGGTGAAGAGGTGAAGATTTTCTCCCACTCAGTGGGGTTCCTCTTCACCTTCCCCGTTGCCTCCTTTGATGTACAGAAGCTTTTAGTTTAATGAGGTCCCATTTGTTGATTCTTGCCCTTGTTTTCTGAGCAATTGATGTCCGGTTTAGAAAATCCTTTCCTACACCTATATCTTGTAGGTTTTGGCCAATGTTTTCTTCTAACAGTTTCAGAATTTCAGGCTTTACATTGAGGTCTTTGACCCATTCGGAACTGACTTTCATGCAAGGTGGAAGGTGTTTAGTTTCATTCTTCTCCAGGTGGAGATCCAGCTTTGCCAGGACCATTTGCTGAACATGCTGTCTTTCCTCCAGTGAATGTTCTTGTCCCGTTTGTCAAATATCAGGTGGCTGAAATTGAATTTACTCATATTTGGATCTTCAATTTTGTTCCATTGATCTATGGGTCTATTTTTGTGCCAGTACCATGTTGTTTTTATGACTATAGCTCTGTAATACAGCTTATATTCTGGTATAGTAATCCCCCTGGCATTGCTCTTAGTGCTCAGGGTTGCTTTGGCTATCTGAGGTCTTTTGTGCTTCCATATGAATCTCAGGATGGTTTTCTCCAATTCTGTGAAAAATGTCATGGGGAATTTGATTGGCATTGTATTGAATCTACAAATGGCTTTTGGTAGAATGGTCATTTTCACAATGTTAATTCTTCCAGTCCATGAGCATGGGAGGTCCTTCCATCTTCTGATGTCTTC
>NW_008355157.1:4684143-4684348 GCF_000622305.1 Nannospalax galili
TTCATAGAAGGAATTTGGAAGTTTTCCCTCCATTTCTATTTTTTTTGAATAAATTAAGTAGTATTGGATGCTGATCTTCTTTAAATGTCTGATAAATTCTCCTGTAAATCCATCTGGTCCTAGGCTTTTTTAGTCGGGAGGTTTTCTATTACTCTTTCAATTTCTTTTTGTGTTATGGGTCTGTTGAAGCTGTTAATCTCTTCTT
>NW_008355158.1:0-2693 GCF_000622305.1 Nannospalax galili
AAATTTTAAATCTTTGAAGAAAGAGATTGAGGAAGACATCAGAAGACGGAAAGACCTCCCACATTCATGATAGGAAGAATTAATATTGTGAAAATGACCACCCTACCAAAAGCCATTTATAGGTTCAATGGAATGCCAATCAAAATCCCCATGACATTTTTCACAGAATTGGAAAAAACCATCCTAAGATTCATATGGAAGCACAAAAGACCTCGGCTAGCCAAAGCAACCCTGAGCACTAAGTGCAATGCTGGGGGGATTACTATACCACATTTTGAGCTGTATTTCAGAGTTATAGTCATAAAACCAACATGGTACTGGCACAAAAATAAACCCATAGATCAATGGAACAAAATTGAAGACCCAAATATGAGTACATGCTATTTCAGCCACCTGATATTTGACAAAGGGGCCAAGAACATTCACTGGAGGAAAGACAGCATGTTCGGCAAATGGGGCTGGCCAAACTGGATATCCACCTGTAGAAGAATGAAACTAAACCCCTATTTTTCACCTTGCACAAAAGTCAACTCCAAATGGATCAAAGACCTCAATGTAAAGCCTGAAACTCTGAAACTATTAGAAGAAAACATTGGCAATATCCTACAAGATATAGATGTAGGAAAGGATTTTCTAAACCAGACATCAATTGCTCAGGAAACAAGGTCAAGAATCAACAAATGGGACAAGTGGGATCTCACTAAACTACAAAGCTCTGTACAGCAAAAGAAACAACCAAGAAAGTGAAGAGAAAACCCACAGAGTGGGGGAAAAAATCTTCACCAGTTACACATCTGACAGAGGCTTAATATCCAGAATATATAAAGAACTCAAAAAACAGAATCAAGACAAGAAGTAACCCAATAAAAGATGGGCTAAGGAGCTGAACAGAGTTCTCAAAAGAAGAAGTAAAGATGGCTATGAAGCATCTTAAAAGATGTTCAACATCACTAATAATTAGGGAAATGCAAATTAAAACCACTTCAAGAGTTCGTCTTACCCCAGGCAGACTGGCTAAGATCAAGATACCAAATGATACCAAATGTTGGAGAGGATGTGGGGAAAGGGCAACACTCACTGCTGGTGGGGCTGAAAACTGGCTCAACCCCTATGGAAAGCAGTGTGGAGAACTCTCAAAAATTATAAATGAACATACCATTTGACCCAGTTATACCACTCCTTGTTCTATACCCAAAGAACTCATCCTATTGCAGAGACACTTGTACATCCATGTTTGTTGCTGCTCTTTTCACAATAGCTAAGAGATGGAAGCAACCTAAGTGTCCCTCAATTGATGAGTGGATAATGAAAATGTGGTTCATTTATACGATGGAGTTTTACTGAGCAGTAAAGAAAGATGAAATCATGAAATTTACAGGTAAATGGATGGAACTAGAAACTGTTATACTAAATGAAGTAACACAGACTCAGAAAAAGAATCAACGTAAGTTCTCCCTCCTATGTGGATCCTAGAATCAAATCCTAGTAAGTGAGTATGTATCCAGACATAACTACAGGAACCAGGATAATGGAAAGGAAACAAGAGAGGTAAAGGCAAAGAAAGAACCTGAGAGAGAAGAACAGTAGGAAACAGGCCTTAATAAGGGAGAGATGGATCAAAATTGGTTTAGTAAAAAAAAAATCAGGTGAGTTGAAGGGAGGGGGGAGGGAAGGGTATACAAGGAACCTAGATAAAGGGAAAGGAGCTCAAGAGAGGTAGGACCATAGGAGAAGGATATTATTAAGGAATAAAGGGGGAAAATGGGGGCACCTTAATTGGGGAAACAATGATGGAGGGTTTAGACAATGGGAAAGATAAATAATGCCTAGCTGGTTTTAAAAACCAGAGGGAACCATATTAGTCCAACAACCTACTGACAAATTATACATAGCAGATCAAGAAATATATGTCTAGGTAGGGTTTATCTTAGAACAACTGGTCTTTATCCAAGATTGAGCTACATGACACACAGTAATTAAAAGTACCAGACTGGTTGAACTAACCTTGGATGTTTAACAGACATACTTTGAGGCCTATACTAATCTGGTCAGAGGGACATAAAGGACAGTGTTTGTTCCTTGCCCTCCTAGGTCGACTAGTTCCAGGGGACTATGAACATCTCCCAAAATGTCCTGTAGTTGTGGTGGGTCACCTGTCCTCTTGATCAAGGAGGCTGAGGAGACCCCACCAGATGGACTTGAACCAGTGTCCAGTTTACAAAGAGGAGGGTCAACACAGAGGAATCATTTCCTCCATGCTTCCAAGCAAAGCCAGCCATGGTCGAGCAGGACCTTTGACTTATCTTCACGTAGGTGAAACTGGTCAAAGTAAGGAGCCAGGGGCTCCTCCCAAGCCCATACAACCCCTGAGGAACGGATCCTCAAATGACCTTAGAGTAAAAATAAATTGGTTTATCTGGGCCAACTGTATGGCCTTAAACACCCAAAAGGAAAGTATAACCAAAGATTAAAGTGGCCAATATGATTTTTTAAGAGTCCATATGTATAACTAAAGGCTACAATAACAAGCAACAATGCCAGATAGGAGATACTTTCTTTTGAGTTGTTGTCCAGGGTGGCCCAAGGGACTCCCAGATAGTAACCCAGTATAAAACTGGGAAAATAAACAGCAGATCCCAATATTATCTAAAGGAATATTGACAACTCATTGCTGCTAGATGAGGAACAGCTGA
>NW_008355158.1:2935-18243 GCF_000622305.1 Nannospalax galili
ATTTCATTTTAAAAAATGAATTGTGAGGAGGAAGCATAAAAATTTACGTCATGTTGTTTAGCAGAGGTGATAAACATTACCACTGAAATCTACCCGATGACTTTATAGGCATACACAGGAGCCACGGATCCAAGTGCAACCGATTACAACTAGGATTAATCAGATACGAACAGATTAGAGATGCATGCGCCAACATCTCAGTGCTAGCAGCAGAAACAATGAGTCTTTCTGTAAGAAACAGTATATTTTAAAATGAAATAGAGATCTTTTTTAAAGGTTAAAAACTCATCCAATTTTATGTCTTACAGGGCTTGTACTGTGTCCAATATTGTATAACTGTATTAATTCAACAGTGAACCTAAAAATTGTATAGCCACTTTTCAAAGAGATGTGTCCTTGCTCTGGAGAGTGTTACTGAATATGTTAAAGCTGTAATGAAATGCTTCTTCTAATCATGTGGTTATTAAATTTTTTTAAAAATTAAAAAAAATAATTCTTCAAAGCATAAAAATTTTCCCCTTAATAATTAGTAGGTGTGAAAAACATTACCACTGAAATCTACCCGATGACTCTATATCCATGCTCAGATGCCAAGGAGCTCACAAAGCAACCGACTGTGACTAGTAATAATCAGATACATAGGATTAGAAACACATATGCAAACACCTTAGTGTCAATTGCATTAAAAATGAATTTTTCTATATGAAACTGTGTATTTTAATAATGAAATGGAGATCCTTTTTAAAGGTTAAAACCTCATTTAATTTTATGTCTTATAGGGTTTATACTGAGTACAATATTGTATAACTATTAATTCAACTGTAAGCCTAAAAATTTACAGCCAATTTTGAAAGAGATGCATCTTACCTCTGGAAATTATTGCGTATGTCAATGCTGTTTTAATGAAATGCTTCTTCTAAGTATGTGGTTATTAAATAAATAATTTTTTAAAAGAAATAAATAAAGCAGTCCAAAAAAGTATAAAATAAATCAGGCTTAATTTTTTTTCTCTACAATTTTACTCTTATAAAGAAATATTGTTGGGGCTAGGGAGGTGGCTGAGTGGTTAGGAGCACTGGCTGGTCTTGCTAAGAACCCAGGTTTGGTTCCCAGCACCCACACAGTGGCTAAGAACTGTCCCTAATTCCAATTCTGGGGATCTGATACCCTCTTCTGGTATTTGTGGACATAGCATACACAGTGCACTTAAATACATGCAGACAAAACACTCATATACATAAAACACAAACAATTTTTCTAATTAAAAGAAAGTATTGTCTGGCATGGTGGGGCATGCCTTTAAATCCAGCCCTTGGTGGGGGCAGAGGCAGGAAGATATCTGAGTTCTGTATAGTGAATTCCAGGCCAGCCAGAGCTGCACAGTGAGACCTGTCTCAGACAAAGAACAGTATTGTCCACTTTGTCCCTTTGTATTCTTTAGTCCATAGAAATATTATGTTCCTTTATTTAACATCATCCTCAATGACTTCAACTAAATTTAGTGAAAAATGTATGGAACAGTAGTACACTGTATTCAGCTGTATTTAGCGCATGTCATTTAGAGAGCAATTTTAAGTAGTATCAATTGCTAATGATCAATTGTTTTACAATTTTGGTGAGTCTTGTCACATCCCTAGACAAATGTAATTTCTTACTATGTACAAAAATGCGGATTCTTAAAATTATAGACAAGTGTCCCATTCACCACCCATCAAAGAAGCTTTTTCAACAGACAGAGAATTAGAGTTTCACAACTGGTCAAACACACAGATTCTCTGTGATTTACCCAAGCCTTAGTGGCACATCTATGATGCAACCTCTACATCTAAAGCTCACGGAACATAGAACAAGGGATGAAGAGAACACTAATACATCTTTTAATTCTCATCAGTGAAGCTCCCTCATGCCACAGAGGGCCAGGAACACAAAAGGTCACAGATGGACAAAGCATAGAGAATAAGGATCTACAGAGTGTGGGTCTTTGGCCAGGCTCCTATACTAAAATCCACCCACCCAGGGCTCAGGGACCATTGCAAAAGAGGGGGCGGAAAGACTGTTAAGAGCCAAGAGATAAGGTGCATGACCATATGGAAATAGAGTCCTACAGGCTCCTGGGACCTTGTTCATATGAATCTGCAACAATGGTGTCAGCATGCACAAGACCCATGCATACTCAAGTAGACAAAAACCCAGCACAGAACTGTGGAAACGGACAGTAGGCCCAAATTTTAGCCAAAGAATTATTGGCAGCTGATTACTGTTGGGTGAGAAAGAGCTGATCTTCTTAAACAGAGGGACTCTACATAGGTTGACTAGACTTCAGTGGATGAACTTACACTGAGAGATGTCTGGGGAGACTCACTTGACGCGATAGGCCTTAACACAAATGACAGAATGTATGAATTCCAGTGGAAGGGACCAGTGGGAGGGGACCAATGGGGAAGGGGTATAAAGATTAAGATGTTCTGTATGAAAGACACAAAAAATCAATAAAAAATTTAAAGAAAAACAAACCAATTTTGGTGAGTTATCTAAATAGGACTCTAGCTCAAATCTCGAGTCAAGCTTGACATCTCACCATTTCCCAAACAGACAAATATACACACAGGTAGTGAATTACCAATTCTGGAAGTGTTTCTTTGTCATCTGTTTGCGCGGAGGGGGGGGGGGGGGGGGCTCATAATCTAAGTCTTAAATCTTATAACCTATTTATAATCAATGACAGTTTGTATTCTAGCTAAGTTGAATGCCTCTTAAACAAGCTTCAATGCATGTTTGCCTTTCTACTGATGACCATGCAAATTTCTCAGCTTCTAATATCTAGCTTTAGTTTCAGTCTCTCTATGGAAATTACAGGTATCTTAGCATGCAGCATTTATTGACTGACTCATCAATGCCTAATAAGCATATATATTTCCTTGGTTAATTTGTTGTAAGAGTCTCATGCTCTACTGATTGAGCTAGCCAAGCATCCTGCTTTTTATAATATGACTTTCACCTAGTTAAGATTCTAAATCCTTTGAAAACAGAACTCCAATGTACTTGGCATCAACATAGCTCTATGACAGTACTTTCCCATTTAGGTATTTGAAGGTAAAGAGTATGCTGACTGTCAAAGATGCCTTATAATTATAGTTATATGGCCTTGACTAATACATAGTCAAGTAGAATAAAACACAAGTTTGGGAGTTGGAGAGATGTTTCAGTAGTTATAAGAACTGGCTACTCTTGCAGAGGACTCGGGTTTGATTCCCAGCACGCATATGGCAGCTAATAACCACCCATAACTCCAGTTCCAGAGGAATACAATGCCCTCTTCTGACCTCCCCGGGCCACTGCGTGACACAGGTGCACTTAAAAACATGCAGGCAATATACTCATGGATAAAATTAAAGTAATATATAAAACACACAATTTTGTTACTGTGTCATAAAGTCTGAACTTACCTGTGTCTGTATATCATCACCAGTCACAATATTACCAACTGCTCTTAATGCAGGTGATACAACTTTATAGTCATTGTGCCTAAAAATAAAAATATAAACTTATACAGCAAGAATTTAAAATTTAGAGAAAGTTGTAAAACTAGTAAAGAAAACTTCTATACTCAGAAATCCCATTCAAATTTCACTAAGTACCCTGGTAGTATTTTCAAAATAAAAAAACAAAATCCAGCATCATAAATGTCATACAATCTTCTCATTATATCCTACTGGGTGGCATATGGTGACTACTTTGTCCCATTACTGTGGTACTGAACTCTGGTCACTAAAAGACAGTGTGTATCACACTGTTCAACTTTACCATTCCTAACTTCCCCTTCACAGTCAGTATTTGATGAAGAAATATTTGAGATTATGTAAAAACCCCATTCTTTAACCTACTCTACCACTAGCATTAACATCTCTTGATGCTCATTATCTGAAGTAATAAGGGCTGCTATAAATGATGATTTTGTAATACTATCATTCCAACTACTTGCTTTATCTATCTACTGATCTAGCCACTTATTTTAAATATATTTATTAAATTTTATGTATGTTAGTGTTTTGCCTGCATACATGTATGTGTACCCATGTCCTGCAATGCACACGGGGACCAGAAGAGGGTGTAAGAGCCCTGGAATTGGAGTTTCAGATGGTTGTCAGTCACAGTGTGGGTGCTGGGAACTCAACCCAGGTCCTCTGGAAGAGCAGTCAGTGCTCTTACTGCTGAGCTATCTCTAACCCCTCATGGCTTTTTATATAATTATTGTAATACTGGAGAGATAGCTCAGTGGTTAAGAGCGCTGGTTACTCTTGCAGAGGACCCGGGTTGAGTTCCCAGAGCCCACATGGTGGCTGACAACCTTCTATAACTCAGTTCCAGAGGATCCACATCCTCTTTCTGACCTCCATGGGCATTGCAGGACATGAATGCATTTACATACATGCAGGCAATACACTCATACACATAAAAAACAAAAACATTTAAAAATTAAAAAAAAATTATTGTAATATTACGTTATTGGTTCTGTAAGACCAAGAACTGTGTTCTGTAACTAATTAACAATGCCTCAGGGCTGGAGAGAATGCTCAGAGGTTAAGAACACTGGTTGTTCTTGCAGAAGACCCGGGTTCGAATCCCAGCACCCACATGGCAGCTAACAACTGTCCGTAACTCCAGTCCCAGGGGATCCGACAGCCTCTTCTGGTCTCCACAGGCATTGCACGACACGGGTACACTTACCTACATGAAGGCAATACATGCATACACATTAAAAAAAAAAAAAAAAACACCAGTGTCTCCACCTTTGAAGCTAAGAGGCATTCTATAAATATTTGCTAAATTAAGTCTCACTCATAAAGAAAAGATTCATTCATATAGAAAATAACTTGCAAAACAATTTGCTTGCATTTCAGAATATAAGTTGAAGAATCAAGTTTTTGGTAGATTACAGATACTCTATAAAGTGTAGAGTTGGCATCTTTTTAATTTTTCCCAAAGATGTGACTTGAGATATTTATGACGCTATTATCTTGACTATTAAAATTACTATACAATCACATCATCATTAAGCATAAATTATAGTTACATCAAAAGTTCCACCAATCTTCGACAGACTCCAGAATCAATGACTACTTGAATCTTATCATTGGGTCCATCAGAGAGATAAGAAAGGGCCCAGCACACATCTGCTAACACATCTGGATCACTGCTAAACAATAATCGTGGTAAGACATTTAAGCAAGGTGAAACCTGTAAGAGGAAAAAAAAGTCAATATTTAATTTTTTTCTTTATTTAATATTGTACGTCCTTTGGAAAATGCAGAAATCCAGTTAAAAACAAAATATAATACTATAAAAACACCAAAGAAAAATTCCATTATTTTAAGATTATGAGGAGGTACATGAACATGAAAATGGTTATGGCTGCTATTTATTAGATATTGAATTAATTTTTTTAAAGTAATGATATATTTGGTATCTCCTCCTGATATTTAAATCATAGATATCTAAACTTAGAAGATTAACTGTTTCATATTTACTGTTTAATATAATGAATATAGAATATAATCTAACTTATATTAGTTTCATTCTAGTCATCAGACAGGAAATGGAAAGACATATATTTCTAAAAGGTCTTCTAACAAAAGTCACTAATAGATGTATTTCTCTTTTCCCTTTCCTTTTCTTTTTTCTTTCATTTCTTTTCCTTTTCTTGTTTTATTTTATGATGCTGGGGCTTGAACTCAGGGCCCTACATATGCTAGGTAAATGTTCTACTACTGAGTTAAATATTACCTACCCTGGCCTCAAACTTCAGACTCGGTGTAGGATTATATGTATGTGCCACCACACCCAGCTATATTTCTTCTTAATAGAATGAAACCTTAAATCTTCAACTAAAAAAAAAATAATAACAGGCAACAAGTGTGCTCAAGTACATATCTATAATCCCAGTATGTAAAAGACTGAGGTAGGAGAATGGAGAGTTCAAGGCCAGCCTGAGCTACATAGTAAACTCCAGTCTCAAAAACAAAACAAAACAAGCCATGGTGGCGCACACCTTTAATCCCAGCACTCGGAGGCAAAAGCAGGCGGAACTCTGTGAGTTCAAGGCCAGCCTGGTCTACATAGTGAGTTCCAGGACAGCTGGAGCTACAGGGAGACCCTGTCTCAAAAAGACCAAAACAAACAAACAAACAAACAAACAAACCACAAGCTAAAAACATAAAATGTCTTAATCCCTCTAGAATTGTAAGTATCCTCTTACTACTAATATAAGTAACTAATGGGAAGTGAACAAGGCACTTCACCTCTCAGAGACCACTTTCAGATCTGTGAAACAAAAGGACTAGACTGATTACATCACTTCCATGATCTTTTCCATCTTCCCCTCCTCAGAAAGCCCTAGCTAAAATACTATCTACTAACCTGTAGGGCCATGGGAAAATTATCTAACATATCAAAATTTCTTCCCTTGTAAAATGATCATAATAAAGAACTATTAAATGTGTAAGAATGCATGTAGCATCTAAGAACAACGCCTGCTCCTCACATCTAGGAACTACTCAAACACCAGCTCTTTCTATTCCCATTTTCAGTACTGAAACTCTTCGTAAGGTATTTTAAAAATTTTTATTGGTAATCTCACATATCTCTTAGTCTTTTTTCTTACATATAGATAAAGGTAGCTAGAGACTTATATATATCCATCCTCTACCTCCCAAATGCTGGATTAGAGACATGCACCACCACATCTGGCACACTGACAAGATTTACATTGACGAAATATTATCTAAGTATAAATCCCTTTCAAATGTTTTAGAGTAAAAATGTATGAATTTAACATTTATTGGTTATGTTTCTTTAAAAGATGTCTTAAAATCATACTTGTTTTTAAATATACAATCAGTATGTCTATTTCTTTTAGGTACGTCAGTTTGTATTATGAAATGTATATAACCAACATCCAATCAAATCACAAACTAGTTCCATCATTCTGAAAATTTTCCGAAGCCCCTTGGTAATCAATTTTCTTATCTCAGACAACTTCCCAAATGAATTTTATTCTTTTAAATTTCTTTTCCAAAATACACAAAATGGAATCATAAGATTTGTGTTTGGTCCTTGCACTTAGCTTAATGATTCTGATATGATGGCATGCATCAGTCATCTGTTCTGCCTTACTGCTGAGTTGCACTTCCTCAAATGAACACACCATAACTAATTTATCCATAAACAAACTGAGGTACATTTACATTGTTTCCAGTTTTTTTTGTAACTATGAATAAAAAATCCATAAATATTTACATATAGGCCTTTTTTGGTTATACTAGGTTCATGTCTTTTGGGTAAGCACTGGATAGTGAGAATGCCAGCTGATTTATCCTAAACTGTGTCACTTTCCATCTCAAATTGCCTAAAACACACTGGTTCTGATGAATTATCTTACTTTTTTGTGTGTGGGAGGAGCTTCAATTTCCTATAAATGACAGGAACTAGATTACAACATTTCTAATTAAACTCTAAGACATTAAAAAATCTAATTATAGTGGACACTTCTGGGTAGAAGGAAGAGTAGAAACCCACAAATCTTTTATAATTAATTCAATCTACAAAATTAGTTAAAAAGACAATCATGACTAAAAATAGTCTTTTCAATCTAAAAAAAAAACTATCACAAAGAAATAAGTTTACAGAAATAGATTTCTTCACTTACATATTTTAGTCATACCTTACTAAAATTTGGAGGCGGGTTTTTGCCTCTACATAAATTTGACAGGGCCCATACAGCATTTCTGATGGTTGTAAGTCTGTTTGAATTTGTTAATAACCTGCCAAGAATAAAAAAGAACTGTCATTTTATTTTCATTTTTCCACTTCAGCTATTTTTGTGTAATAAATTCTCTTAAATTTCAAACTGGTAAAACAGGAAAAGGGAGTCTTTAAAATACTTAAAAATTTTTTTTTTACTTATTTTAATTTTATGTATATGAGTGTTTTGCCTCCATGTATGTAAGGGCACCCACCATGAGTATGCAATGCCCACAGAGGTGAGAAGAGGTCATCAAATCTCCTGGAACTGGAGCTACGGACAGATGCAAGCCACCATGGGGGTACTGGGAACTGAACTCAGATCATCTGGTTAAGTAGCCTGTGTTCTTAACTGCTGAGTCACCTCTCTAGACCCCCAATTCATTATACTTTTACTGAAAATATAGTTCAATTTTCTGGGCCAAGCATTGGTGAGATAACACCTATAACCCCAGTACTCAGGAGGCAGGCAGGCAGGTATCTGTGAGTTCAAGGCCAGCATGGTCTCCATAGTGAGTTCGTTCCAGGCCATTCAGGAATACACAGTGAGTCAGGGTCTCCCTATGGCCCAGCAGGCCTGGAACTTGCTATGGAGACCAGGCTGGCTAGCCTCCATCCCACAGAGATGCACCTGCCTCCCAAATGCTGAGGTTAAAGGCATGAGCCATGAAGCCTGGGATTAAAGGTAGGCACCACCACACCCAGCTTCTATTCTAAAGTCTGAATCTACAAATTTGAAAAGATTCTTAAATTATATTATAATGAAGATAATGGATATCTAAGGAAATTTAGCTATATTAAAGAATATTTATTTAAAGAGTACATGATTATTTTGTTGTAAATATGAAAATACTACATTATACAAATTAAAAAAGCAAGGAATACAGAGTCAAATTAAGTGAAGATCAGTTACTGACAAAGGAAGTTCTTTGTTTTTATTTTAACAGATCTGGCAATGTCTAAGTATTTTTGAGCTGGTTTGCAATGCATCCTGTACCTGCTAAGAAACTGAGTATCTAAAACAAGAATGTCTCCTCTCAGTCTCCTAAGTAGTACACAGTGACAGGCTCCCCGCACACACACATCATAATGTTTCAGTTATTTATGTGTTTTGGTTAATTATTTCTAAATAGAAGACTCTCAGGACAGTGAGATGGCTCAGTGGGTAAAGATGCTTGCCATCCAGGCTTACTACCTGAGTTCCATTCCCAGGATTCACAGGGCGGAAGCAGAGAGCTGGTTCCTGCAAGCTGTTCTCCGAATCCCACATGATTCCCTAAAGTATTTTTTTTAAACCTTTAAGGAGCTAAGAAAACTAGTAACATCTTAATAGACCTGTATCTCTCATAAAAAGAACACATACATCAAAATTTAGCATACAATTTCAGTTTGTTAACCCACTAAGGACAGTCACAACCTGCTAGAAATATACAGCCTAGGTTGAAAAAAAAAAAAATCCCATTTTACATTGACATCAGCAACAATGGTAAATAGGGGAACTCTGACAGACCTGTGCCTCCCCTCAGTAAAAGCCTTGAGAAGAACCCAAGCTTCCACCTCTGCCTGACCTTCAGATTTAGCATAAGCAGAAGGTGAAGGTGAAGACATAGTAGTGACTGGCTTGGCTGATCATCAAATAGATGGTAGCACAAAACAATTTTTTTAAATCTTTCTTTTCTTCACTTTCGTTTTATGTTTCCAAACATTTAAGGCATTTAAACCACAAGCTAGCCACTAAGTTAAAGGCACAGAAACACTAGAGACTACAAAGAACTGACAATACAGGTTTTACAAAAACAAAGAAAAAAATGAACAGAATTTTAGAGACTTGTGGGCATAATCAACCCTACCAATAAGGAAATCTAAAATGGTGAGGAAAGAAAGGGCAGAAGGAATATTTATACGTCATATCCAAGAAAGCCAATGAACTCTAAGTAGGATAAAAATCAAAGAAATTCACACCAGGACGCATAATTCGATGGTCAAAAGCCAAACAGAAAATGTTGGAGCAAAAAGAGAAGTGATCCTCATCTGTAAAGGTTCCTTAGTAAAGTAAACAGCTGTTTTTTCACTAAAAATGATGAAGGGCAAAGACAGTGGGATGACAGATGACAAATTTACAATGCTGATATTTAAAAAGGAGTCAACCAAGACTTCTATATCCAGCAAAAAACTGTCCTTTGAAACATCAGGAGAAAGTAGGGATTCCCAATAAACAAATTTTAAGGAGTCATCACTGGTAAGTTTGCTTTGTAAGGCTAGCTAAAGGAAATCTTTTAGGCTGAAATAAAAGGTCAACAGAAGATCTATAAAACATACAAATAAGGAACACTGCTAAAGGTAATGACATAGGTAAATAAAAAAAATGAGGACTTAAAAAACAAATGCAAAAAAATTTACAAATCTACCGTAATAGGACATAATGTATGACATATTTTGATATATTTTGTGACAACTTAAAAGGGAAAAGCAGAACAGATTTTGCATAATTTTGAAGCAAAACCAGTGGAAGTTCAAACAAAACTGTTGTGAATTTAAGATAAAAAGTACATTCCCTAAAATAATTATTAGGAAAATAATTATATAAAACTTTAGACCAACAAAAGAAAACAGATTCATTACTAAACTAAAACTAAATAATAACAACTGAATCAAAAGGTAGTTCTGGGGCTGGAGAGATGGCTCAATGGTTAAGAGCACTGGCTGTCTTTAAACAGAACCTGGGTTCGAATCTCAGCACCAACATGGTGGCCAACAACCATCTATAACTCCAGTTCCCGGGGATTCAATGCCCTCTCAGACCTCTGTGGGCACTGCACTACACAGATGCACTTACATACATGCAGGCAATGCACTCATACACATAAAATATAAATAAAAAATTTTTAAGGTGGCTCTTCAGGAAAAACAAAATTAACAAATCTTTAGCCGAACAAAGGGAAAAAACTGCTACTAAAATTAAAAGTTAAAGTGATGTTACTACTGAACTTTCTAAAATTATTTATTTATTTTTTTTATTTTATGTATATGCATGTATTGCCTGCATGTAGGTAAGTGTACTCGTGTTGTGCAATGCCTGCAGAGGTCTGAAGAGGCTGTCAGATCCCCTGGAACTGGAGTTACGGACAGTTGTTAGCTGCCATATGGGTGCTGGGATTTGAACCTGGGTCTTCTTCAAGAACAACCAGTGTACTTAACCATTGAGCCATCAACTTTTAAAAATAAAAAGAATTATATGAGGATATTGTGATCAATCAAAACCTAACAAGTTGGATTATCAAGGAGGAAAAATATCATAGCAAATAATGTATCAATCACAAACTTTACAACATAGTCAGATGGCTTCACTATGAATTCTACTAAACATCAATGAAGAATTAAATCTTTCTCAAATTCTTTGAAACAACAGAGTACTTCCTATTTAAATCTATATAGACAACATTATCCCCAAATCAAGGTACAGACCAATATTCCTTATGAAAATACATGTAAAATTTTTCAGTAAAAACCTAGAAAAATTAACTTAACAGGAAAATTAATTCTAGGAAATTTAATAATCAAAAGTATTAAGTAGTGTCACCTAATGGGATTTTGTCTTACAATTTCAAAGATGGTTCAATATGTAAATATCAATGTGAAAAAAACACATTAACAAGATAAAAGAAAACACGATTGAGCATACGGTTCTAGTTTCTCCATTGCTGTGACAAAACATTCCAACCAATACCAACTTGGGGAGGAAAGGATCAAAGTTTATCAGGGAGCCCAAGGCAGGAACTCAGAGCAGGACCCTGGAGGAACACTGCTTAATGGCTTGCTCCCCTGGCCCATGTCAGCCTGCTTTCTTACACAATACAGAGCCTGCCCAAGGGTGGCATAGCCCACAGTAGGCTACACTCTCCCACATCATTCAAAAATCAAGCAAATACCCTAAGACATGGCCACAGGCCAGTCCAATGGAGGCAATTAATTCCCCAATTGAGGCTCTCTCTACCCAGGTGTGTCAAGTTGACAACTAAAGGTATCCAGCACACATACCAACTGAACATACAAAAAACTAAAAGGATGGCCATGATGGCGCACGCCTTTGATCCCAGCACTCAGGAGGCAGAGGCAGGTGGATCTCTGTTAGTTCAAGGCCAGCCTGGTCTAACATGAGTTCCAGACCAGCTGGGGCTACAGGGAGACCCTATCTCAAAAGACCAAAAAAAAAAAACCAAAACAAAACCTAAAAGAACCCAACATTTAATAAAAACTCAAGAATAAAAGGAAATCATTTCAACATGATAAACTGTTTGTGAATAAAAAACCCATACTAAAATACTCAATGGTAATAAAGTTTTCATTTCAGCAAAAGAAATAAGACAACAATGTTCACTTTTGCCATTTCTTTGCAATTTTGCAGAAAAAGACATCTAAACTGGAGATCAAAAGATAAAACTATCTCTAGTCACAGATGATATACTCTCATATAGAAATTCAAAGACTCTACAAAAAGCTACTACTTGTAGTTGAATGGACTGTGAAACAGTGTTCCTCTGGCTTTAAAAATATGCTTGGTGAGTTAAGCTGAACTTTGAAGCTGTATGTCTGGAGAACCTTGTGTCTCATGAGAAAGTTTATGCAAGAATGCTTGCTGGGAGATATCTCTGGAACGCTGGTACTCCCCTAGTTTCTCAGGAGACATGTTTATCTACCAAGAAAACATATCATGGAGATAATGTTGTCTTGCTCACTTTATTTTGCTGAATTGTTATATCCAAGCCATATTATCATTATTCAGAGTTCTGTAAACATTTGACTATAGTTCTCATACTACTCTATGAGAAGCCATTTTATTGTTGTTCAGTTCTCTAAACAACTGACTGTGATTCTCACAATATGAGAATAAAAGCAGAGCTGCTGGTACTATAGGAACTCATGTGCATGAAAGCACTGGGTCTCCTGGTTGATTAGCAGTTCTGTGGTAATCCATTCGGGTCTCATGACTGCTCCCCTCAGTGGCCACATGTAGTGAGTGCATTCACCAAGTGACAGGGTATAATGTCAGACCAAAATCAATTGAATTTCTATCACCAATGAACAATGAAACAAAACAAAACAAAACAAGAAAACACTTTCATTTACAATTAAAAGCAAAGTGAAACAAAACAGGAGCTGGACATGGTGGTGCACACCTTTTATCCCAGCACTCAGGAGTCAGAGATCGAGCCCTGCCTGGTCTCCATAATCAGTTCTAGGGCAGCTTGGACTACAGGAAGACCCTGTCACACACACACACAGAAAAGTTCCTTGACTTATGATGGAGTCATATGCCAATAAATCCATCATAATTGAAAAGAATATAAGACGAAAATTGCACATAGTCCATCTAACATATGTTTAGATCTTAAATAGTCTCCAAATCTAATGCTAAAAATAGAAGAGACAGTGGAACCTTTAGGCGGTAGAACACAATGGGAATAAAAGTGGTCACTGGTGGAATGATTTCAAGATTTTGGGCCTTTCCTCTTATTATTTTTGTTTCTTAGCCATTATAAAGTCAGCAACTTCACCTTGCCAGACAATCCCTACAATGTTCTTTCTGCCTCATCAGAGACACAAAATAACAAAAGCATCATGAAGCGAAACCTCAGAAACAAGTCAAAACAAACTTAGAAGTTGATTTTGTCACAATAACAGAAAACTAACACCTACCAAAATAGCATAGCATCACAGTTCTTTGCAGAGTATACCTTGTTTACTTTCATGATCTTATAGCTAACTAGATGCTGCAGTTTGCTATTTCCTGGAATCACAAGAGTATTGTACCACAAGCTGTTAGTGCAGAAAAAGGTCAAGGTTAAAAGTCAAACAGCTTGTGTCAAATGTACTGTGTAACCATCAAGTCAACCAATTATATGTTCAAACACTGTAAATTGGGGACGGTCTATTTTAGAATAAATTCAACCAAGGAGATATATAAAACTTCAAAATATTAAAATTAAACATCTAAATTAGAGCTGGAGAGATGATTCAGTGGTTATGAGCACTGCCTCAAGTTTAGTTCCCAGTACCCCCACAGCAAGCAGCTCACAACTGTCTGTAATTCCAGTTCAAGGAGATCTAATACCATCTCTTCTGGCCTCCATGGGCACCAGGCACACACATTCATGCAGGCAAAACATTCGTACACATAAAATAAATCTTTAAAAAAATACCTAAATAAATTGTATCAATGTTCACGGATTAAAAACTTAATATTAAAATGGCATTCTAAGCCAGGCATGGTAGCACACACCTTTAACTGCTGCACTCAGGAGGCAGAGGCAGGCAGATCTCTGTGAGCTCAAGGCCAGCCTGGTCTACATAGTGAGTTAGTTCCAGGCCAGTTCCGGCTGCAGGGAAACTCTATCTCAAAAAGATCAAAAAAAAAAAAGATGGTAATCTAATGCAAAGCAACCTACAGATTCAAAAATGGCAACTGCTTTTCTGTAGAATGTGATTCAGCCATAAAAGGAATGAAGTATTGATAAAAGATACAAAATGGATAAATCCTGAAAACCAAGTTCTGAAAGAAGACAGTGGTAATAACTGTACAACACTGGAAATGTACTTAATGCCACTGAATAACTAATACAAATTGGTTAAAATGAGCTAGGTATAGTGGCCCATGTCTATAATCCCAACATGGAAGAGGCTGAGGCCACGAGAACCTATCTCGAAAAAAAAAGGTAGCTGGGCATGCCACATACCTTTATCAGTGCTCAGGAGGTAGAGGCAGTCAGATTTCTATGAGTTCAAAGCCAGCCTGGTCCACACGGTGAGTTCCAGGCCAGGTGGGGCTACAGGGAGACCCTGTCTAAAAAGGAAACTTAAGGAAGGAAATATTTATTTTATGTCACATCACAGCACAGAAGGTACAGGTGGTTACATACATCTATATTCAGGAAGCAGAGAGTGATGAATACTCAGCTGGATTTATCCTTTTCATCAGTCTAAGAACCTAGACCATGGAATGGTGGTACCCATACTGAGTTTTTCCATTTCAACTAATAAAATCTTGAAATTCCCTCACAGATACACTCAGAAGTTTGTCGCCTAGGTTGTCCTCAATCCTATCAAGCCGACAATCAATATTAACTATCACAGTTAAAATGATAAAATTGTGTGTTATATATTTGACATACACTAAAAACACTCTATTCTCAAGGTGTTCCTATAAATAGATGAGGGTTCCGAAAAATCTCATTTTGAAATAGAAGTACTAACACTGTGGTGTTGGCAAGTTTTTTCAGTAAATATTTTAGGCGTTTCTGTCGCTACTCAATCCTGCTGATAGAAAGCAGAAAACATGAAAAACATAACAGGCAATAACCCAGACCTGGTTGGAGGGCATAAACTGGCCAACCAGTTTTATATATTTATCTTGTTTTTATGTATCCTATATCAATGCTATTATTATGAAAAAGTACATATATTCTTATAAAGTTGAATTTAAATGACAAAGCTGTGCTAGCATATAATCT
>NW_008355158.1:18348-22456 GCF_000622305.1 Nannospalax galili
TTAATAGGAAATAGGTATTTACTTAAGCATTAGCTAAATGAATTTCAATTTAACAGAGATAACTCACCATTTTTAAGCTAATTAACTTCCTTTAAAGTATCACTTTCTGGTAGCTAGGATGACTTACCTTCCTTGTACTCTTCTCAACACTGTTTTTGTTTTGTACTTTGTTCTTGCTGAGATAGGGACTTATATAGCAGAAAATGACCTTGAAGTCCTAACCTTTCTGCCTCCACTTCCCAAGTGATGGGATTACAGGTATGCATCACCATACCTGGCTCACATTTCAAATTTTTTAATGAATTTTTTGCTTCCTAAGATCAAATTTTAAAATTAAACTCTAGTGCTGCCCAACAACCTTCTCTGAAATGCATTATGTAAACATCTAACCATATAGCTAGATACTGGGGGTTTTTGTTCTCCATTAGCTTAAGATTGTTCAGTCACAATAAAAATGCTTTGAAGAGGATTTAAACAACTGGTTTCATAAACCACTACCAATCTGGTAAAATAACAAATAACGAAATGGTCTAGAGAAAAAGCAACAAACGCCTAAGAGAGAAACAAAATTATCAATTAATCTTCAAATCAAATAATCAAGTCATAAAAATGTCATAGAGACAATTATGCATATATATGGCCATATCACATATACATGTTATATATGATCTATATCATGTGTTATACATGATATATATGATCACAGTAATGAGATTGTAGCAAATAGTTCAGTGGCCTGAAAGCAACTGGTCCTTAATTAAGGTTAGCTCTATAAAGTCAAGCCAAGAAATTATTTCTGTCCACAGGAAGTGACACTATTGTTTAGATATTTAAATATGTTCTTTCTAATCAAATTCTCGCCTGGAAAATGACACAGAAATGACAATCTGTTTTTGTTTGTTCAACCATTTTCTTGATCAGTTTTTTTCACACTATTTGCCATTGGCATTTGACCTAAAGATCCTTTCAGTGTATGATAAATATTGTATATAAGGAAATCTCTCTTTCAAATAATTCTGTCATTTCTGTAAGGACCTTACACCATAGCATAATGTAAAGCAATACAACTGACATACTGTGAAGCATGCAAAAGAGGCATGTTCAGTTACAGGGCTCTGGGTCTATATAACCAATTTAGCCTGGAACTGTGGTCTCCTCCTGCAAGCTGGAGTTGTAGTCCCATCAAGTGAGATAGAGCTGGAGCTGGAGCTGGAGCTATGGTCCCCTTTGGTGAGCTAGAGCTGTGGTTCCCTTCAGTGAACTGGAACTGTGATACCTTCACATGAATCTGGAGCTCTGGCCCCCACCACAGCCAGGATTCCACAGTCCTCTGGTGGTAAGTTGATGGTAGAGCACATTAGAGGATGAAGGGCTTCCCATTGTTGAGCAGCCTTTTCTGAGTGGTTGCATTCCCCACAGTCCCCTCCCCTGAGGCCCAAAGTTCAGTGGTTTTGCCTTTGTGTTGGGCTTATGCTAGCCGATGGGAGGTATCTGTCATTTGATTATTCTGGTCTTGGGAGAAGTGACTCTTTAGAACAGACTTCCCATTTCCCCTGAGATTCAGCTGTGGTCCTCACTCTACACGTAGTCTTGGCATCCAGGTCTTGCTGTTGGACCTCTCCCATTCCCAGGCACCAAAAGGTTTTCTATCACTTTTCTATTACTCTTCTACAGCCCCAGAATACCTTCACCTGTGCCCTATGGAAAATGTTAAAACACCTAACTGAATGTCTAGAGATAAAAATCAGTCTGGGAAGTTAAAATTGATATAATTCTCAAACTAAAAAAAAAAAATGTAATTGCATTTTAGAATGCAAATTTTCAATTCTATGCCTACTACAAATTTTTCAGTATTATTTACTGATAAAACTGCATTACCAACTCCCAACAATATTGTGAAATTTATCACTGTTGCCATAAATGTGAATTTGGCGTTCACCTTTCCAAATTCTCCAACCTATACAAAGTTTTTCAGTGCAATCAAGGTTGTTTAAAGCACTACTAATTCTTAAAAAGTATTTTAGAAGCCAGGCGTAGAGGCGCATGCCTTTAATCCCAGCACTTGGAAGGCAGAGACAGGCGGATCTCTGTGAGCTCAAGGCCAGCCTGGTCCACATAGTGAGTTCCAGGACAGCTGGGGCTATAGGGAAACCCTGTCTCAAAACAACCAAAAAAAAAAAGTATTTTAGATCCCAACTATATGTTATACATTAAATGGGAAAAAATACATTTTTTAAAAAACTTCAGGAGCTAGAGAGATGGCTCAGTGATTAAGAGTCCTTACTACTGGGGCTCAAGAGATGGCTCAGTGGTTAAGAGTCCTTACTACTGGGGCTCAAGAGATGGCTCAGTGGTTAAGAGCACTGGCTGTTCTTGCAGAAGGCACAGGTTTGAATCCTAGGACCCACATGGTAGCTAACAACAGACTGTAACTCCAGTTCCAGGAGAGCCAATGCATTCTTCTGTCCTCCACAGGCACTGCACAACATGGGTGCACTACATACATCCAGGCAATACACTCATATACATGAAATAAAAATAAACCAAAAAAAATTAATAATTAAAAAAAAAAGTCCTGACCATTACAGAGGACCTAAGGGCTCACAAAACACCTGTAACTCCAGTCCCAGGGAATCTAATGCCTTTCCTACCTCCTAAGGCTCCTGCACGCAGGGTACACATGAACTCAAGAAGGCAAACACACATAAACATAAATAAAATATCTAAATAAATCTTGAAAACTTCATGGGCCTCTTGGGGCTAGAGATATGCCTTAGCAGCTAAATGCACTTGCTACTCTAGCAGAGGACTGGAGTTCAGTTCCCAGCACCCATGTCAGGTGGATCACAACCGCCTATGTGCCAGATAGCACCAGTTGTCAACATGACACACCTGGGCAGAGGAAACCTCAACTGAGGAATTACCTCCATTGGACTGGCCTGTGGTCATGCTGTGGGACATTTTCTTGATTTTTAAATGACGTGAAAAGGCCCAGGCCACTGTGGGTGGTGCCACACCTGGGCAGATGGTCCTTAGTGGTGTAAGAAAGTAGGCTGAGCATGGGCCAGAAGAGCAAGTCAGTAAGCAGCGTTCCTCTACAGTCTTGTCTGTGCTTCACTTCTTGCCTCCAGGTACCTGCCCTGAGTTCTTGTTCTGACTAGTGATGAACTATGACCTGGGAGATGTAAGTTAAAATAAACTCCTTCCTCCCCAAGTTGGTTTTGCTTAGTGTTTTTAGCACAGTAATAGAAAGTAACTAGGACAGCCTGTAACTCCACCTCAAGGGGATCCAATATTCTCTTCTGGCCTCAGCTAACACCTGCACTCATGTGAACATATCCTCACATAGACACACATATACAAAAATTTTTAAAAACCAAGGGGCACCAGATGTGGTGCTACATGCCTTTAATCCCAGCACTTGGGAGGCAGAGGCAGGCCAAACTCTGTGAGTTCAAGGCCAGCCTGGTCTACATAGTGCGTTCCAGGCCACCTGGAGCTACAGAGAAATCCTGTCTCAAAAAGATCAAAACAAAGGGGTTGGAGAGATGGCTCAGCACTTAAGAGCACTGGCTGGTCTTGGAGAAGACCTGGGTTCGATTCCCAACACCCAGATGGTGGCTAACAATTATCTGCAACTCCAGTTCCAAGGGACCCAGTGCCCTCTTCTGACCTCCACTGCCACTGCCCAACACAGGTGAACTAATATGTGCAGGCGATACACTCATACACATAAAATAAAAATAATAATATAAACTCTTTAAAATGAAAGTAAAGCAAATAAAAAGAAAACCACTTCCTAAATTACTTTAAGTAAAATTCTAAACTTAAAAGTAAAATCTCTTATGGTCTTTATTCTCTGGACATTTTAAAATCCAATATAAAAATCTACAGATATCCTCCTGAATACATTGTCTGTTCAAGTATTAAAGATTCCGTAACAAACTATGGTGGAGCATGCCTTTAATCTCAGTACTCAGTAGGCAGAGGCTGGGGCAGAGGCAGGTGGATCTCTGTGAGTTTGAGGCCAGTCAGTCTGGTCTACATATCAAGTTCCAGGTCAGTTAGGCTACACAGTGAGATCCTATCTTTAAAAAAAAAGAGGATG
>NW_008355158.1:22501-24102 GCF_000622305.1 Nannospalax galili
AAAAAAATAGCAAGACCTTGTCTCAGAAGAAAAAAAAAAAAAAAAAAAGCCGAGCTATGCTACGCAAACATTTAAATGCTATTGAATTTTAAAGTAATACATATCTTTGTTAGAATTATCTCAGCACTGATAATATGGTTTAACAGCATATAAAGACATAAAAAGGTACAATTTGAATTTTTTTACTGATTTTACCTACTTTCAAACCACTGTAGCCCCAGTCAGTCATAAACAATATTACAAAACATTGCTGAAGAACTTAACTGTACTATATAGAGAGGACTATATACTTATCTTTTCCAAATGTAAAATTAATTTTGTGATACATTTAAACAAAATACTTACTCTAAAAGAGGTGGAAGTATTTCACAATTCAAAACAAAATCTCTGCATTCTGCATTGTCCCCAGCAATGTTGCCAAGTGCCCACACCGCCTTAAAAAAAAATAAGAAAACAAGTCTCTTAATACAAAATCCTTAAAAGAGATGCTCTCTCTTAAGAATGAGACTTTTAGTACAGAAGCAAAAGGCAATAATTTTCAAGAACCTGTGAGAAAACAAAAGAAAACAGGAAAGCTCTTTAAATGAAATTTTGTACTGTTTTAAGTCAAAAGACAAGGGCATTTAAAAGGTTTTCCTTACATTCTAGTGAGATGTTTATATATTCAATGAAGTATATCTATTCTGAACCTATTAAGCAGTGTATTTATTCTGAATCTACCAGAAGAGACAAACTATATCTAGCAAATTTTCCAATCACTTTTACTACTTGGTCTGCTCCTATGCCAAGAAATCCTCTAAGTGGAAACGTACTGACTTTTAAGAAGAGAAACAAAGCACAGGCAAAGGAGTAATAATAGTGAACATGAGAATGAGATGGATCGCTGAAATTTAAGACTACTTGGATAATGTTAAAAACAAATGGTAGTAAAGATCAAGTTATTCACTTACTAAATTTGAATTACATGAGAAACCATGCAAATAAAAATTATTTTATTATATTCTCACTTTAAATTTTTCTTTTAAGTTAGGGCTGGAGAGATAGCTCAGCAGTTAAGAGCACTGGCTGTTCTTGCAGAAGACCCAGGTTTGAATCCCAACACCCACATGGAGGTTAACAACCATCTGACCCCCTCTTCTGTCCTCCATGGGCATTGCATGACACTGGTTCACTCACATACACGCAGGAAATACACACATACACATAAAATAAAAATAATAAAATTAAAAAAAATTTCATGTAAGTATAAAGCTATATTACTTGTTCAACTGGAAAAGTTTTTAGCATTTAAAACATAACTTAATATGTTTACCATCTACTTTAAACCTGCTTATTTTTTTAATTTATTTTATTTTTCACTATGTGTCCATGTGTGTGTCCGTGTGTGTGCACACGCACCATGTGATTTCAGAAATGGGCATCAGATTCTCTGGAGTTACAGTTGGTTATATGCTTCCTGATATGGGTGGAAGGAACTGAACCCAGGTCCTCTGTAAGAGCAGCAAGTGCTCTTAACTGCTGAGTCATCTCTCTAGCTGAACTGTTGTTTTATTTAACAAAAAAAGAAAAAAAATTAAGCTAGAGAAGAAAAAAAAATCTTT
>NW_008355158.1:24522-50333 GCF_000622305.1 Nannospalax galili
AAAAGTAACTAATGCCATAAGAAAAGCTTCCAATATTAGTGTTAAGTGGGAAGATCAACAGATAACAATGTATAACAAAACAAAAATGCCAAAAACTTGAATTTCTTTGGAGGGTATAATCCAAATGGTATTATCCAATATTCAGTGTAGCTCTGGGTAATACTCCATTCTCATGTCTGGTTATGCTTTTTCATAACAGGGATGGTGGTTCCTATGCTGAGATCCTACTTATAAAGAAATCAGAATTATGCCTGGGAGAATTCATTCTTTCACTCTCCTAATTTGACAATGAAAACGTGGGAATGACTTTTCTGGGAAAGCCTCCTGTCTTACCAAATCTTGTAACCAAAGTTAATCTTATGTTTTGAGATCATTTAATACTATTTATTCAATCTGCCTTCCTACTTTGTAATCAGCTTTATTTAAATTTAGCTAGCCTTTAGGAAAACAATTTAAGCAAGAATTTTATTAGGCTCAGGATTCTTCTTGTAAGTACCATTTACAAGATAAGCTAAACATATAGCTTTAATCTTACTAAGTGCCTGCTTCTGCTTCGTGGCTCATCCTTGCCCTCAGTCAAGAATAATGTATGTGTTGTGAGTGCAATATTATGAAAATATCAGTATGAAAGTGACCTTGGAAGCAAGTTGAAGGCAACAACTTATACATAGCATATGTTCAGGCTTAGGTTGATAACATCTGTTTGTGGTTTCTGTGTGCTATTCTGGGCAGCAATGACAAGGCACACTTTTTCCCTGCTTAAAGATTCTTTAAGACAAAGTTCCTCATTCCTTTTTCCCATATCATGCTGGACATACTGTTTAAATAAATACAGAAAAAGCTTTTTATTTCAGGAACAGTTCTGAGAGAAAACATAAAGGAACAGTTTGGAGAACACATCAGATGAGTCTTGGTTTAAACTACTCCCGGAGTTAGCCTTTATTCATATACCATTGCATTGTGGCATCTACAACAAAAAGAAACTAATGTATTCTAACAAATATAGTGTATAGGCAAATCAGGCATAAAACTGAAGTACAAGTCATAATTACAAACAGTCTGTCAAGGGAAGTTTTAAAACTCTAGCATATATCACATTACAAGTTGCAAACTTACCTGTTCCTGAACATCTTCATGTTCTGAATTGAGAAGTTTGATAAAAATTGGAACAGCTCCAGTTTCAATCACTACCTTGGTGTGCATGAAAGTTCCAGAAGCTATATTAGTTAACGCCCATGCAGCTTCAAACTAAGGAAGAAAAGCAAAATTGATAAAAGCAACAAAGGAAATGCCAGAAAGGAAGAATGGAATAAAAGACAAATCTGAAAGAAAGATTGACTCTTATGATTATTAAGATTCACTGTGGTCAGGTATGGTGGCCAATGCCTTTAATCCTAGCACTTGAGAGGCAGAGGCAGGTGGATCTCTGTGAAACTGAGGCCAGCCTGATCTCCATGTTGAGTTCCAGGCCAGCTAGGGATACAGGGAGACCCTGTCTCAAAAAGATAAAAAAGATTAAAAAAAAAAATCATTGTGAAGTCAGATTTTAGAAATAACCTTATTTAAGGAAAAGAAAAAAGAAAAAGAAAAAAAAAAAAAGCTACCTCCAAAAGGCTCAGAGATCATTGGAGAAGAGGAGCCAAAAGATTATAAAAGCCAGAAATTATATATGACCACAAGGAAATAGTTTCCCAGACAGGGAGTCAGTTACTCATATGAATATATAGCAATAGTGACAGTATTCACAAGTTCACAAGTCCCATGCAAGCTCAAACCATACAAAATCCCAGCATACAGAGGAAGTGGGCAAGAAACCCCAACCCATCCTAAGGAAACTGGAAAATGATGGCTGTTGGGAGGGGCAGTCTCTTTCAAGAATGGGACTCTTGGTAGATTAACCAGGCTCCAGTGGATGGAACCATACTGAAAAACATTTGAGGACACTAATTAGACTCTATAGTCCTTACTGTACATATATATACTAGACTACATCAAATTGGGTGGGGGGCAATAAGGGGAGGTGTGGCTAGGGAAGGGGATCTAAATGCCATCAATTTATGTTGTATGAAAATCAAAATAATTCAACAAAAATTTTTTTCTAATTAAAAAAAAAAAAAAAAGGATTCTTCAGCTTGTACAAAGAACCAAATAGGAATCCTGTAAGTTGATGGTCATGTTAGTCAGGGTAGTCTAAGAGACTCCTAAAATTACACAGGTTATTGCCACAGTCCTTGATTGCCTCCCAGAACCTGAAGGGTAAGTAAGACTCTAGTGCTGAAGACAGGTCACACTTTCAGACACAGGACTTGGAGAAAATCAATCAATGGTCTTACCCAGCTGTAAAGCCTAATAAACAACATCTCACCCAGCAAACTATCACTATTGGTGCAGTAGTGGCACTTTTATCTTGGGGGTAATCAACAGCTGTCTAATTGGAATTAAGGCCCACTCAATGGGAGGGAACTCATGTGTGGTACTGTAAATATAGCCAAATACACATGGCTGGAGAGGTCATAGAGTCTAGAGAAAAACCTGCTTTTGTCACGTCACTAGACCAAAGTAATTTCTTACCTTATTCTAAATATGCATCTTCATATTTACAGACAAGTGAACTTTTCACCCCTTATCAAAGAAGCCTCTTTTTGCAAGAGATGGAGATTATTACAGAGTTCCAGCAACGGTCAAACACAGCTAATAAGTATCTGAGTATCTGTGTGATACTTAACCCTAAGTGGCATACCTTCAATGCAACTTCTATACATCTATACATCTATACATCTCTATACATCTCTTCTATGCATCTCTCAACTCTCACCAGAAAGGTTTCCTTATGCAGCAAATGGCAATTAACACAGACACTCACAAATGGCCAATGTGCAGAGAACAAGAGGTCACAGCATGCTCATCCCTAATAGGACACCTATTTCAAACCTCTGCCTCCCAAGGCTGAGGAATCATTGAAGAGGGGGCAAAAAGACTGTAAGAGCGGGGGGGGGGGGGGGGATGACCACAAGGAAAGCTGGTCAGTTACTCATATGAACTCACAGCAATGGTGACAGCATGCACAAGTCCAAGTAAGCTCAAACCAGACAATATCCCAGCATAGACCTGGGGAACTATGCAAGAAATCCCAACCCAACCCAAGGAATTTTTGGCAATTGAATGGTTGTTAGGAAGGGAAAAGACAGTGCCTTACAGGGATAGGACTCTTGGTAGGCCCAGTGGATGCAACCACACTGAAGGACATTTGGGGACACAAGTCAGACACTATAGAGAATATATATATATATCACATAGAAATTCACAAAGAAGCAATCACTGTAGCTTAAAAATGTTTTGTATAAACAAGTTTCACACACACACACACACACACACACATATAAACATGAAAATTAGCGTAACAGAGACTTAGGGATTTGTTCAGCATGAAGATTTCATTATTAGTAGAGATGGGAGTAGGAGTTTGTTATTCTTCCATGCAGTAGAACCTGATAAGTTAACTCATCAATTCAATCAGAATTTTAAAATACTTAGACGTAATGGACTTTAAAAGAAGCAATTGAAAAAATCCAATATACTGCTCTTAAATAATCAACCAGCAAATATAGAAAGCAACCTAGAAATTCACAAAATAAGCAATCACTGTAGCTTAAAAAATATTTTGGAAAAAAAAATTCCAAATAAACAATTTTCACATTAATGTGTCATTGCATAACTAACCAAAAACTATCTGAAGGCATTATTAAAATAATGAAAAGAACAATTATTATGTATGGAGACTAAGAAAAAAATTAAGGGAATAATTTATATTTATGGACAATGGAGATTGAGAACTCTAACTAATTAGAAATTAGGAAATAAATGAAAAACAAGTAAAAGATTAAAAATTTCTCCTAGGTACCACTAGGAGAAAACATTAGTAAAGACCTGTAAAATCAAAAACCTACTAAACAACTGTGAAAAAATGGAATATACATCTCTAATTAAAAAAAAAAAAGTTGGAAGAAACAATACTTATCAACAGCAAAAAATCTATTAATTCTTTTGAAATCCCCATTTTTAACATTTTTATTGAATTTTTATGCATTTCACATAATACATCTTGATCATACTTAGAACCCCTCCCCCCATCTACACACCCTCCCATAGTCCCTTCACGGGGTTTCATGCATTCTGTCATGTATGTTAGGGCCTATTTGGGTCAAATTTGTGTCTTTAGATGTCCCTTGGTGTGAGTTCATCCACTGGAGCCTGGTCAACCTATCTAGTGTTACTCCCTTAAAGATCAATTTTCCCTTAACCAGTAGTGATCAGTTACCAACAGTTCTTTAGCTATGGCTGTAGCTTGTTATCCATTTCCCCACTTCAATGTTGTGTTTTTGTCCAATTTGAATTTGCATAGGTCTTGGCATGTCGTCCTCATTGCTGCAAGTTCATATGAACAAATTTCTAGCCATTTGGAAAACTCTTTGTTTCCTTGTGGTCATCCACCACCCCTGGCTCTTACCATCTTTCTGCCTCCTCTTTCACAGTGGTCCCTGAACTCTGGGTGGCAGAGATTTAATATAGGAGTCCTATCCAGGGACACCCATTTTGCAGTCTCTTATTCTCTATATTTTGAACAGCTATGGCTTTCTGTGTTAATCACCCTCTGTTGCATGAGGAAGCTTCCTTGGTGAGAGTTGAGAGATGCATTAGTATTGTCTCTGCCCACTGTTCACTATGTTCCGTGAGCCTTAGGTGTACAGGTTGCATTGTATATGTGAACTTAGGGCTGGGCATCTCATAGACACTTTTCTCTGAGTTTAACCAGTTGTGAAACTATAATAGTCTCCATCTATTGCAAAAAGCTTCTTTGATGAGTGGTGAGAGGTGTGGATCCATATTTGGCATACAGTAAGAAATTAAATTTGACTAGGGATGAGACAGATGTAGGTTTCTCTTTAAGGTCTATGCCCTCTTCATCTACTGTAGAGAAACTTGTGCAGCCATGCTTGTTGATGCTTTTCTCACAACAGCTAAGAAACAGAAACAACCTAAATATCCCTCAACTGATGACAGGCTAATGAAAATGTGGTACATTTACACAATGGAGTCATACTCAGTAGTAAAGAAAAATGAAATCATGAAATCTGCAGGTAAATTGGATAGTACTAGACACTGTTATACTAAGTGTGGTACATTTACACAATGGAGTTATACTCAGTGGTAAAGAAAAATGAAATCATAAAATCTGCAAGTAAATGGACAGTACTAGAAACTGTTATACTAAGTGAAGTAACAGACTCAGAAAAACAAGTGACATTATGTTCTCTCTCATTTGTGGATCTTAGCTCCAAATCCTTAAACGTGAGTATACATCCTGATGTAAGCACAGGAGCCAGCAAAGTGGAAAGCAACTATAGGGGTAAAGGGGAAGAAGAACAGAAGAGTAGGATAGTAGAAGACAGGTGTTATCAAGGGGGAAATGGAGAAAATGGGAGTACTTTAACTGGGGGAAGAGGAGGGAGGGTTGTACAGAAGGATAGAGAGGAGAGATAAATAATGCTTAGGTGGTGTGAAAAACTAGAGGGAAATGCATTCACTCAAAAGCCAACTTGATAAATATACATAGGAGATTATCTCAGTGCGTATGTATAACTGAAGACTATATAACAAGAAACACAGTGACACAGTGCAAGACAGGAGAAACCTCCCATTGGAGTTGTTGGTCAGGGTAGTCCAAGAGACTCCCAAAATAACACAGATTATTGCCATAGTCCTTGATTGACTCCCAAAACTTGAAGGGTAAGACCCTACCACTAAAGACAGAACATACTTCGGACACAGGACTTAGAACAATTTAGTGAGCTGACCTAAAAGCCTCCAAGGATACACTGCAAGCTGCTAAGGGAGAACACCAATCAACGGTCCAACCCAGCTGTAAAGTCTAATAACCACAACAATAACCGGTGCAGCAAATTATCTCTATTGGTACCGGAGTGGCATTTTTATCTTGGGGGTAATTAACAGGTGTCTGATTGGACTTAAAGCCTGCTCAATGGGAGGGGATTCATGTGTGTGGTACTGTAAACACAACGAAATACACCTGGCTTGAAATCCCCATTTTTATAAATCTGATATCTATTTCACATGTTTTAAAATGTATGCATGACAAACAAAAACTGTTTGAAGGACAATCTAGCTCGCAGGCCCCTCATTTGAATGCTATTATTTAGGCAAGACTAATGGTCTTAACAGAATAATATGCACTTGGGTCATAAGCATAGCATGGAGCAGTTTCAAAACCATATTGATAAATTTCATTAGGTGTGAACAAAGAGTGAATAATAAAAGCTCAAATTCCCAATGTTCTTGAATACTCTATAAATGTTATACTCTAAACCTAATAGTGATTTTTTTTGTTTTCACTTTGTCAAACTACTTTGCCCTCAAAACCACCTTCATGAATTATTCCTTACTTCCCTACAGGGTCAAATACTTTACTATGTTCCCAGGGCATTTTTTTCCCACAGATCTGTTACAGTACTAAGCATACTGTTTTACTACTTCTGAATAACTTCTGTAGGCAGGAACAGTATCTTAATTTTAGAACTACAGTACATAATATATAATAAAGTATATAATATATAATGCTTGACTCTCAAATTACCACTCAACATACCACTCAATAATTTTATTTATTCATATGCCCTTATTCCTCCTTTGATTTACTGGACTTAAGAAGCCAAATAATAGAAGTAGATTATCAACGAACCTGAGTTTTAGTCTGTATTCACTTACATAAAGCAAAGACACTAAATCTCGTAATTTCTAATCCAAAATAATTAACTTGAATAAAGCACCTTCTTACTCAGATTAGAAATATTATCAATAATTTTTCACATACATGCATATTATACATTCCTTTGTTTATGCCTAATTATTCCAAATTTATTCACTCAAGTGGACCACTACTCTCAGTTGTAAATTAAACAATTATGTCTCAAATAACAGCATTCATGTTGGGTACAGGTTGTCTCCAGTTCCTGAAACACAGGTATGATTCTATTCTATACTCTTACTTAACAAGAATATACACAGAGGCCAGCAGGGAGACCCTGTCTCAAAAAGACCAAAAAAAGTAACAAAAAGCAGCAAACAATCTTGGTTCTAGTGAGCAGGTCATCTCTTTCTGTACCAGTAAAATATTTGGAAACTTCAGTAAATTGCCATTGGTAACAAGTTATCTAGAAGACATCTTAGCATTCACTTCCACAGCATATATACTGAAACTGGAAGATACCTTAAAATATAACCATACCTAGGTTAAGAAAGAAGTAATGTTCTTTAGGACAAATCTAACTTTGATCATATTTTCAGTAGGATATATTAATTCTTTAAAAAAAAAAAAAGACAAATTTATCAGCTAAAAATGTTTTAAGAAGTAAAAACTATCTCAGCACTAAGCAGAGGCAAGGGAATCTCTGGGCTCAGAAGCCAGCCCATTCCACATAGGGACTATCAGTCAGGGCTACAATGATACCCCGTCTCAAAAAACAAGCAAAGCCAGGAGTGGTGGCACACACCTTTCATCCCACCTTGGGAAGCAGAGGCAGGTGGATCTCTGTGAGATGGAGGCCAGTCTAGACTACATAGCAAGTTCCAGGCCAGCTGGGGCTACAGGGAGACCCTGTATCAAAAAAACTCAAAAAAACCCCAAAACCCAAACCAAAAACATTAATCATTAAATCACCACTTTAATTTGAGTTTTATAAAAGAAAACAAAGTTATCAGAAGGTTCACAAATAGGGAATTAATAGTAGCAATTATTTTATGTTATACCAAACTGTTTAAACAAAATATCTAGAAGAAACGAGCATATAACCGTGCCCTAGGCAAGAGTGACACTATCTCTTCCTGTAATTGCCAAGTATTTAATGAATATTTACAATATAGTTAGAATTGAAAGAAGCTATTTTCATTAGAAACTGTCATTTCTAGAAAGGTATTAAGAAAGAAAACTGTACACTCACTTGTAAAGTACAATTTTCATTTCTTTCAAGAAATTTCACAAATCTCTGTACAACTCCTGGTTTCTGTATAACTTGATCTATTGGTGGGTTGGGTTCTAAAATTTAAAAAGAAATATTGTTACACAGACACAAAAGAATATGGATCTGATCACTGTTTCAATTAACATATGTTTCAATTTCTTTTCTTGCTGCTGTGACAATATCCTGACAAAAGTAACCTAAGGGAGAAACAAATTAGAGTTTATCATAACAGAAGTCACAGGGCAGGAGCTTAAAGCAACTGATTACACTGCATCCATCCAACAGCAACAAATGCCTGCCTCTACTCAATCCCTACTCCATTAACACAGTCCAGGATATCAATAGAGAGGAAAGGTGCTAAGCACATAGGTGGAACATCCCACCTCAATTAAAGTAATCAAGATAATCCCCTACAGGCATCTCAGAGGTACATTTCCCAGGCGATTCCAGATGTTTAAATTTTTATTTGTTTTATGCGTATGAGTATTTTGCCTGCATGTAAGTATACTATGTATGTAATGTCTGCAGAGACCAGAAGAGGGTATCGGATTCCACGGAACTGTAGTTATGGACAGGTGTTGGCCACCATGTGGGTGCTGGGAACTGAATCCGGGTCCTCAAAGGCAGCCAGTGCTCTTAAACACTGTGCCATCACTCCAGTCTCATGATTCTAGGTTTCTGTCAAGTTGACAATATGCCATGTGGCACATGAAATAGTTTTCCTAGGCTTCACTGATGTCAGTTTAAAACCCTTAGCTAGATGTTACTGAAGACAAATATTCTCATCATTGCAGTGCATTCTACTTTTTCATTAATTGCAACGATAGCAAATTAAAATATATTTCATACGTATAGGAGAATTTTGACTCAATATTCAAAATGCCAACTGAGAAAGTTCCCACTAATTCCTTATAGCAGCATCCTACACTTCCATGATCTCTCCCCCACTAGCAACCATCATTACACACTGTCTCAGTCAGATATTTGTCTAGACATTATTTATAGAAATGCTACCAAACTAACCTAAAATTCTTGAAATTTTTTTCATGAAATGCAGAAGGCTTCTAAGAATTGTAAAATTTATTGGAATTCATGTAAAATTTAAACAAAAATATTCTAAGTACTAACCAAATAAATACAAAGAAATCTTTCTTCTACCTCTGCTTCAATAAAAAGTACCCCTGTGGTTCAGTAACTGGGTATTGTTATGGGTCTTCTATTTAATTCTCTTCTTAGAAAATTTAGCTACTTTGCTAAATTCAGTTGTCACTTACCATTATCACTTATGAAAATTTATAAACCTCTTTAACTGGATTATTGTCTCCTGTGTTCCAGACCATATTTTTAAATGTCTGTAAGATGTACTGTTTTTCTAACTTTTTAAAATGTAGCATACCAAACCAAACACATACCACTATTACTCTTTACTCTTGCCTGTGGCCAACACTCTCCAACTGTCTAACTGCCCATCTAGTCACACAAGACAAAATTCTCATTCTCCCTTCTGACTTCTGCAAAGCTGATTAAGACATATCCCATAAATTTTGTTCAGGTAGTCTAAAACAAAGTTTAGATTCTTCAAAATGTTAATTCTATACCCTATCTTTTTTTAAAATTTTGATTTTATGTGTATGTGTGTACTGCCTGCATGTATGTAGGTGCACATGTGTCCTGCAATGCCCACGGAGGTCAGAAGAGGGCACTGGATCCTCTAGGACTGAAGTTACAGATGGTTGTTAGTCGCTGCGTGGGTGCTGGGAATTGAACTCAGGTCCTCTGCAAGAGCACCAGTGCTCTTAGTGGCTCAGCCATCTCTCTGGCCCTCCATACTCTTATCTTAGTGCTTGTTCTAATTACAAGCTATCAATAAATTTTTAATCCTTTTACTATGCACCATTAAAAAGATCAGGCTGGGCGTAGAGGCATATACCTTTAATCCCAGCACTGAGAAGCATAAGCAGGCAAATTCGAGGCCACTCAGAGCTAGATGAGACCCTATTTCAAAAAAAAAAGAAAAAAGCAATTGCAAAAATATACTAACATGCTGGGATTAAAAGAAAAGAAGTCATTCTTGATTTTATTACGTCAGCCTGGAAAATTTTTTTTAAAAAGGAAAACAAAAGTTAAATATATTGATAAAAGGATAACTTAAAATTGGTAATTTCTCCTTTACAAAGTTTTTTTACATTTACTTATTTATTTTGTGTGTATGTGGGTTTATGTGTATGTACATGCCACTGTGCAAGTGTGGAAATCAGAAGACAACTTGCTAGAGTTAGCTCTTTCCTTCACTCATGTGGGTTCTGGGGCTCAAGCTCTGGTCATTAGGCTTGGTAGCAAATGTCTTTACCCACTGAGCCATCTCACCAGCCCCCATTTTGTATCTGTTCTACAATATAATCACTTTTTCTACATAAGAAAGCAAAGACAAAAAGTCTTAGAATCCATGCTGACCTAACCACAAGACTTCATTCATTCTTCATGTTAGTAAATTTTATCTTTCTTACAAAAATAAGTTAGCTAATCCAAGGGCATTTACAAAATCTTATCAGTTCATAAACCCAATTCCGTACTATTAGAATTACCAAGTCTATGAATTCTACATATGAAAAATTCAACAAAGGCTTAAATTTTATGAAAGCTTTTTTAAAAGTTATTTATTTTTATTTTATGTGTATTATGGGTGGCCTGCCTGCGTGTATGCATATACCACATGTATGCCTGGTGCCTGCAGAGACAAGAAGGTGTTAAATCTCCTGGAACTAGAGTTAGAGATAGTTGTTAGATGCCACATGGGTGCTAGGAATTGAACCTGGGTCCTCTGCAAGAACAACAAGGTACTCTTAACTGCTTAGTCAATTCCTCAGTCCCAAAGGCTTGGATTTTATGACGAATGACTATAAATGCAATATTAAATTGGATAAATAAATAAATTGGCATTATGAATTATAAAAAGCCAGTAAATAAGAAAAGAGGTGCAATGTTGTGTATCTGACAGTACTTAGAAAGCTGAGGCAGGAGGTTAGAGACTGAGGCCAGCCTGAACTACACTGCGAAAACTGAGTAAGCAAAAAGTATGTGAGCCAGGCGTGGTGGCACAGACCTGTAATCCCAGCACTCGAGAGGCAGAGACAGGCAGATTTCTATGAGTTCAGGCCAGCCTGGTCTACATCGCAAGTTCCAGGCCAGCTAGGGCTAAAAGACCAAAAAAAATTTTTAAATGTATATGTGACTAATACTTAAGAATTTATGGCCTTATTTATTGGTAACAGGATTATTTCTATTTTTATATTTCCTTCATTATATTCTTTTAAATTTTTAATTTTTCTACAAAATGTTTAACCATGTTATTTTTAAAATACATTTTTGGAGACACGGTCATACTATGTAGCCCTCGCTGGCCTAGAACTCACTATGTAGATCAGGCTGGCCTCAAACTTAAGAGATCCTCCAGTCTCTGCTTTTGAAGTGCTGGGATTAAAGGTGTATGCCACCATGTCTGGCTAAGATACATCTTAAAGAGAAATTAAGAACTGTTTCTGGCAAAAAAAAAAAAAGTATCTCAAAATAAAATGCATATATAAAATAAATCTCTACTGCTAACATTCAATAATGTCAAAGAAGCATACTAAAAATAATTCTTGCCTTTAGAAAGCAGCTTTCTAAATTTCTGTGTTGCTGTTAGCTGCTGTTCAGCATTATTGGAAAAAATCATCTGAATCATATCTGTGGTAATCACTTCTTCCTAAAACATACACAAAAAATAAAATCAGCATTTAAATATTTTGCAGAAATATTATTTACATTATTTGGTGTGTATAGTACCTCTGAAATATTACTGAGGTATAATTCATAATAAATTCTGAGTTTTTGTAAACTATACCTCTGGAATGGGCACAGTGGAGCTGATGTCTGGATCCTGGATGGGGCTCTCTAGCATACAGTAATCATTTCTGGGCAAGGAGACATTTCTGCGTTTGAACAGCTACAATAAAGAGAAATCACTTTATACTCTGAGCTTCCTAAAAAACATTCCATTGTCAAAAAATTCCATTTTTCATTTGAATGAATAAAACAGCTTTTATACCCGGGCATGGTGGCACACGCCTGTAGTCCCAGCACTTGGGATGCAGAGGCAGGCAGATCTCTGTGAGTTCAAGGCCAGCCTGGTCTACATAGTGAGTTCCAGGACAGCTGGGGCTACAAGGGAGATCCTGTTTCCAAAAAAAAAGACAAAAAACACCCAAACAAACCAAAAAAACAGTTTTTATATTTTAAAATATTAAAGCTATGTTTTATAGGATTTGAAAAAGCATACATTTCGGTACTGGATTATAAAATGTTGAAGAATTTTTCTAAGAAAATCCTGATTAAAAGGTAATCCTTTTAAACATGTTATACAATTTATATGTTATACAGAGTAAGCATACCAATTAACAAGCAGTAAGAACAGGGGTGTGGTAGTGCACGTCTGTAATCCCAGCACCTGGGAGGTAGAGGCAGGAGGACCAAGAATTCCGGGTCATTCTCAGCTACAAGAGAATTTGAGGCCATCCTGAGCTATATGAGGCACTATCTCAAGCAAAACAAAACAAGCAATAGGGGAAAACTCTTAGGTGAAACAGCCCTATACTTGTTAATTCCAGAATGCCTAAAATCAGAAAAAAAAGAGGGGAAAAAATGATACCGTGAAGATTTGCAGGCACATAAATCAAAACTGAGAATAAATAATGCTTTGATAGGTAAATAAATACAGCTGTTTTTCTGCACATACTTTTTTTCTTCAACAGATTTTCAGGGTTTCTTTAAGATGCTACAGACAAGACCTGACAAATCATAATCACACTTCCAAAGCAGGCCCTTTTGTATTTTCTTCACTGGTCCTTTTCACACATCACTTTTAATTTGTAAATGTGAGGACCACTCTTTCTATTAATTCATAAATATTTATAAATCTAAGTACATCTTGGAATGAAGAATGTTGAGATGTGCTCTCTGAATGACTTTCTAGTCTTTATATCTCACATATAAAGTATAAAAAGAGGAGGCTATCAAATCTGGCTACCGGAAGCACAGGAGAACCTGGAAAGAAGATTAACTGACTTAAGGCCTATGAAATCCACAAATAAGTATGTGTTTTCTGGGAGAAATTCTACACTGAAAACAAGGTGATCTCAATGATTCAAGAGTAAATATTTTTTAGGAGAGAAATATGGTAACATAGAATTTATTAGTACAAGAGAAAAGTCGTTCTTGTGAGCAACTAAAAATAGTACAGGATTATAACTGTGGATTTACAAATATTCCTGAAAGCTAACTAAAGAATAGATTTAGCAATAATTTTCTAAAATACTTTTCTATTTAGAATTATCTTAAAAATAGCAATAATGAACCTTTAAACCTCTATATGATAATTTTTCTCTGTTAAATTATCTAAAATCACCTACCTGTTCTTCCCTTTTTTGTTTTCGAAGCTGTATTCCTTCTTCTTCTCTTCGCCTACGCATCTCTTGAGGATTCAGAGCTTTATTCTTATAACTTTTCATTCTATAGTTATCCTTCCCTGGGCTAGCCATGGAATCTTAAAAGAAGAAAATAGAAAGGGGTAACTGACAGGGATAATTCTAAATATAAGAAGAGGCTTATTTTAGGCAACTAAACTCAAACTCATTGACTATACAGATCAATAAAACCCACTTCAAAACTTACAAAGAATATAGTTTTGCTGTGGCTACAGGGAAACCTTGTCTCAAAAAGACCAAAAAAAAAACCACAAAAAAAGATTCATGTTGAAATATGATTGCGGATATAGTGGTATTGTTTCCTTTAAGAGGAATGGATGTCTTTTTGTGGAAATACGTTACTGGAGTAGGTTATTACAAAGTAGGTTGGCAACTTTACCCCCTTCCTCTTCTACTGATGTTTGTCAGCTCTCCTGCTGTCTATGAATCAGCTTGAGGCCTCCATTACAGATCTAGTATCTGTTGGCACCTTCCCAGACTCCAGATCTGTGACCTAAATAAACCTCTTAGTAAATTGCCCTGGGGCTGAAGAGATGGCTCAGAGATTAAGAGCGTTGATTGCTTTTGCAGAAGACCTGGGTTGGATTCCTAGCACACATGTGGTGGCTAACAACCATCTGTAACTCCAGTTCCAGGGGATCTGACACCTCTGACCTCCATGGCATAAAAAAAATACACATTAAAAAAGTAAATAGTAAATCACTCAGGTCTCAGGTGGTCTGTTAAAGCATCAGGAAACTAAGACCAATAAATAATTTCTAAAATATTTGGATATTTTGCTCCAATACTGATAAAAGAATAAGTGTATTTTTTTTTTTTTTTGGTTTTTTTGGGCCAGGGTCTAAAGCCAAAAAAAAGAACTCACTATGTAGACCAGGCTGACCTCGAACTCACAGAGATCCAATGCCTCCAGCTGCCTCCACCTCCCAAGTGTTGGGATTAAAGTCATGTACCACCATGACCAGCCCTCAACATGAATTTTGGCAAGGACAAATCACATTCAAACTATAGCATTATTAAACAACAGTTATGGTCTACACAGACATCATACTTATTCCACAGATTAAGATTTCTATGACTTTATCCTCTGAGGTATTTTACATTTTTCAAGGAGCTGTACCTTTCAATTACTGTCAGTCAGAAAAATCATGAACTACCTGGGACCTGGGTTCAAATCCCAGCACCCACATGGCAGCTAACAACTGTCTGTAACTCCAGTCCCAGGAGATCTGACAGCCTCTTCTGACCTCTGCAGGCACTGCACAACTCGGGTGCACTTACCTACATGCAGGCAATACACACACATAAAAATAAATAAATAAATAAATAAACAAATAAATAAATAAATAAACTTCTAAATACAGCTAGCAAAATCAAGAAACAGTATTATATAGTCCTATTTTCAATAAAACACGGTATTAGCATCAATAAGCACCTCAAATATTTACTGGGGTCTTGGTTCTTTCACTTACTTAAGGTATCACCAAGGCCATATAGGACACTGAGCTATGACTGTATTAGTTCTTTTGAAACAATAAAATACTTGCACATTTTATTTCTAAAGTTTTGTCACATGTGTATTTTAAAACACTAACACGAGTATTTTAGGGGCTGGAGAGACGGCTCAGTAGTTAAGAGCACAGCTGCTGTTGCAGAAGACCCTGGTTTGGTTTCCAGCATCCACATGGCAGCTCAAGGGATCTGATGACCTCTTCTGGTCCCATGGACACTGAAAGCATGTGGTACACTTACGTACATGCAGACAAAACATTCATACACATAAAATAAAAATAAATCTTTTTAAAAACACATATGGTGGTGCACTCCTTTAATCCCAGCACTCAGGAAGCAGAGGCAGGTAGATCTCAGTAAGTTGGAGACCAGTCTGGTTTCCATAGTGAGTTCCACATATCTGAAACACACATATTAGTTTTACCTTCAGAAAATTATAAACCTCTTAATATACCAACATTACCCTGATATACGGTAGGAATACTAAAATATTGATGTTATAATTTATTCTTGGCTTACACATGAAGATTAAGATGTAGTCTAAAGCAGTATTTCCATGTAACTTAAATGTGACAGATTTTTAGTGACTACATATTATTTTGGTGAGTTTGAAGGACATATCCATGCCTGTCCAGAGAATGATATAATCAATTGGCTTATGATGTAAGCACAAGAAAGGCCTTCTTGTATCCGCATCTCTGCTATAAGATGATGACTAATGAGTCTTCAGATCTTACTGTAAGTAATGAAGTACACTAAAGCATATGCATTAAGTCCTGTGAGGGCTCAAAAGAAAGTGATTAGTTATTCCTTAGGGAGCTCAAAAAGGCTTCACTGTTACTCTATGTTAACAGATGAAAAAGGAAAAAGAGGAATAAACATTTCATTATAAAGACAAAAGATTTGGAGTAAGCCTGGTATAAACACTGAGCTGTAAGGAATTCAATGTGCCTCATCAAGAGGTCTAATGGAAAAAGAGACAGGCAATAAAGCTATAAAAGTAAAATACTGGTTTCTCCAGTCCAGTCAAGGAACTTCAACTTGATCCTATGAAACAGAACTAAAAAGATTAAAGGGAGAAAAACAAGTGAAATTGCAATGAATAATCCAATATTCCACTTCAAACTACTAGTAAAAGACAACTAAAAGACACCCCAGGTAAGCAAAAAGATCGAAAATAATTAAGAATAGAGCTGGGCATAGTGGCACACACCTTTAATCATAGCACTTGGGAGACAGAGGTAGGCTGAGCTCTGAGAGATCAGCCTGGTCTACCTGGGCTATCTAACAAGTTCTAGGCCAGCTAGAGCTACAGAGTGAGACCACCTCAAAAAAAGAAAGAAAGAAGGGGGAGGAAGGGGAGAAAGGGACAGGAAAGCAAAGGGAAAGGGGAAAGGAAAAAGGAAAGGAAAAGAAAAAGAGGAAAGGAATGAGGGAAAGGGAAAAAAGAGAAAAGAAAAAAGAAATTAGAACAGAAGTCAAGCTGGGCCTGGAGTTAGGAAGTTGTTTTAATAGTTCAGGGGAAAAAAAGAGAAGACGATCTAAGCCAAAATGATAGAAATGGAAATACAAAGACAGGTTGGAGTCCAGAAACCAAACAAATTTAACCTGCGGGTAGTGAGTGGGGAAGAAGAGAAATGAGCAACTGAGGATGGTTTCTAGCTTGAACCAGTTTTCAGTATTACAACAAAACAACAAGACAAAGTACATAGCTGGAGGACTGGAGTAGCTGTTGTTTTGTTTGCTGGTTGTTTCTGAAAAAAGGATAATGAATTCAACTTTTAAATTTACATATAGTAAAACTCACTTTGGGAATATAATTTTATGAATTTAACAAATGCATAAACATAAGATCATTACAGTTAAGACAGAACAGCAGCTTCACTGGCACTGTTCAAAAACTCAATGCTATATATAGGTCTCTATCAAGATTTCTCCCTTCCCACTCCCCATGGTTCACATCTGGCAGCTACTGACTTGCTCTTTAGCCATACAGTTCTGGTGTGTCTGAATATCATATAAATGTAATCATCTGGCATATAGCGATCTTTTTAATCTAGCACTTTTAGAAATACCTATGTTATTAGCATATAAAGTTTGTCCCTTCTTATTGCTGAGTAGCACTTCACATAAAAGATAACATAGTCTATTCATTGACCAGTTGGAGGATATTTGGGTGGTTTCCAGTTTTAAGTTGTTACGAATGTTAAATGTGCTACAAATACTTGTATACAGGCGTTTATCTTGTATTCCTAGAAACAATGTATGAGAGTTCCAGCTGCCCCGCATTTTGTCGCCATTTGGTATTGTCAAGATTGATGTTGATGTTAACTGCAGACATTTTAATAGATTACTATTGACTTTAGGAGACTCTGTTTTGAGTTACAGATGGTTAAAGATATAGGTCAAACTATAAGACAAAATCATCCAATATCATGTAATATGAACAGGGCTGAAGAGATGGCTCTACAGTTAAGAGCACATAAAGCCTCTCCAGAGGACCTGAGTTCTGTTCCTGAGCATCTACATCACAAATGCCTGTAACTCCAGCTCCAAGGGAATCTGATGTCTCTGGTCTCTGCAGGTACTGCACTCATATGCACACAACCTACTCACAAATACATGCCAAATTAAAAGTAAAAAGTAGACTTGAGGGCTGGAGAGATGGCTCAGCAGTTAAAAGCACTGGCAGCTCTTGCAGAAGACCTAGGTTCAAATCCTAGCACCCACATGGCAGCTAACAAGCTTCAGTAACTTGAGTTCCAAGGGATCTGATGTCTTCTTCTGTCCTCCCAGGGCACTGCACGACACATGTGCACTTACATGCAAGCATAAAACATATACACATAAAAAGCAAAAAGAAATAGGACAGAAAAGGAAAATAAAAAATATAGAAGGGAGTTGGAGAGAAAAAGAAGTTATTTGAGTTGTAAAAGCACTAATAACACACCCCTAATTTATTTTACTCACTGATTCATTAAGCAAATAAGTCAAGTACCAAACCAGGCAACAAATTTAGTAATCAGAGGTCAATGGTAAAGATAGTGAAACAAATGTCACTACTGGTGGAGCTCAAGTCAGAACATAAGAGACTAAGGATCTCAGAATGAAATAAAAGGTACTTTGTGGATTGGAGGTGTAGCTCAGTGGTAGTGCATGCTCAGGATGCATAATGCATTTATACCTGGTCAAATACATTTTCAAACTATTTAATGGATTTCAGTAATACATTATGTACCTACAAACAATAATTAGAAATTTCTCAAATTTATTAATAAAAAAGTTTGCAGTATTCTCTATTTTCTATTATTAAAAATCTGGAGAGATGGCTTAGTGGTTAAGAGTGTATACTGCTCTTACAGAGAACCTGAACTCAGTTCCCAGCACCAACAGTTCCACTGGGATCCAATGCCTCAGGCCTCCATGGGCGCCTGCACTCATGTTCATGTTCACATACACATACACACACACACACACACAGAGACACAATTTAAATATAAATCTAAAAACAAAAAATCTAATTTCACTAAAAGCTAAGGCTTAGATAGGAAAACAAGACTAAACTAGACCTCAATATTAGTTGTTAAAATAAGTAGAAAATAAGCTATCTCTCCAGGTCCTTTGATGCTCATTTTTATACATGCATTACTATCTTAATCTATTACCCCATCCAAAATTCACAAAACTAGCAAATTTCTAAAAGCAATCAATTAAAACAGTAAACTATGAGAAGTTCTAATCTTCTCACATGTGACTGGATAGATCACTTTGGGGGCTTCTCAGCCACTATACTCCTGCATTCTAGACACTACTTCTTTAGATTACTAGTCAACTACATTAAAACATTTCAATATAAATTTGCTATCCAAATAAAATGTAGCATTAAGACCACATAGATCATTTTCTTTTTTTTTTTTTCTTCTATAATACTTTCTACATTTCTGTCATCTTCAAATGTTAAGGTCAAGGAAAATAATCACAAATTTTGTCACTGGAAAGTAAGTTTTTTTAGACTGTACTTCAAAGGTTAGGATTTGGTAAGAGTGATTTGAAATAGAACTGATATTCAGACACCTTACAGTTGCCAAACTGAAGTGTGTGTGGGGGTGTCCATTCATAAATTTAACCAGTTCTTAAACACATAAGTGGGCTACAGAAATGGCTCAGTGGTTAAGAGCACTAGCTGCTCTTGCAGAGGACTTGGGTTTGGTCCCCAGCACCCACAGGGTAGCTAACAACCATCCTTAACTCCAGTTCTGGGGGAATCTGACGCCCTCTTCTGACCTCCGTGGGCATTGCACGACACAGGTGCACTTACATACATGCAGGCAATACACTCATACACATAAACTAATAAATAAAATGTTTTACAAAAGAAAATGACAAGCCTGTACAGGGCGGAAAGGGTCAACTTAAGAGCCCCTCCCACCGAACACACTACTGAGATAGAAAGCAGAGTTCCTTGCTCTCCTAGAAAACATCTTTCCTACAAAATCCTAGTCATTATTGTGTACTGAAGTTGAGACAAATCAGAGGTCCTTTCAGTCTTTTACCGTTTTTTTTAATATACATTTTTGATGTGCACAAAAATCTCAAGAGTAAATGTCACGTTCTTTGACGTATCACTACGCCCTTTCACTGCTTTCAAATGCTTACATCTATCATGCATCACTTTTTTATCTTGGAGCAGAGACGGCTGACAAAGGCGTGGAACACAGGGTCGCCGGCGTCCAGATGGAAGGCGAGCCTGCTTGGATGCGGGTCGGAGCGTCCCCGGGTTCACCTGTCTCCTCGGCAGGCACTGACGTTTCCGTACGGTGGCAGCCTCTGGACAACGCGATCGGTACATACCAAAAACAACCAAGAAATGGGGAGCCGGGAAGAAGTAGAGCAGCACAGCGGGGAGCCATAGAGGGGCGCGACCTGCTGCCACGCCCCCACGACTGCGGCCCGCCGGGAGCCAGAAACCCGAGGTCCGAGCCCTTCCCGGAAATTAGATGCGCAGAACAGCCTCTGACGGCCCGCACTCCCGCCGGCGGCCTGCGTCACTCCCACTTACCCATTCAAGAGGTCCTCTCCGGCTCCGGGACTTGCAGTCCTCGTCGTCGACGTCGACTGCAGACACAACAGGGCAGACGCTCCTCCTAGAGGGTGTCACCCGGCAACCCGGCTGGCAACCAAAGATGGCTGCCACCGGCGCCCCTTCCTCAGACCCCAGCCGGCTCCCAGAAGCCCTTGCACGCGCGACGGCAGCCGGGGGCGTGGTCGCGACGGCCGGGGGCGTGGTAGCGGCAGCGAGGGGCGTGGCGGCGGAGGGCGTGGCCGCAGGGCTCTCATCCAACCTCTGAGGGTAGCTGCTGCGGACCACTGGATCTTGAGTTACCTGTGCGCTGGGCTTGCAGATTGTCACTAGTCCCTAGGTGTACTGCAAGGGCAAGCTCTTTCGTCCATTCATTCATCTATCTATCCGCCCCACAATACTGTATTGAGAGTGATTCGTGTGCCAAGCAACAGTTTTGTTTAGATAACAGACCTAGCACTCAAATCTGAAAACCAAAAGCAAAGCAAACAAAAAACCCATGGCTCATGGAAGTCCCACACAGACTTTTGCCTTCGGGTTCACTAACTTCTTCCAACGTGTTTCTTTCTCTCTTTCTCTCTCTCTCTCTCTCTCTCTCTCTCTCTCTCTCTCTTATTTTCCTAGCTTTAAAATTTTTATCTTGAGACAAGGTTTTTGGCTTGGTTTGGTTTTGAGACAAACTCTTGTTATGAAGCGCTGGTTGGCCCAAAACTCACCACTTAGCTCAGATGGAATAGCCTTGAACTATTTGCAGTCCTCATGCTTCAGTCTCCTGAGTGCTTTTTCAAGGTTTTTATTTGATATTCTTTTAAGCAGTTTATATTCTATAACACTTGCAGGTTTTTGACAAATGTAGTCTGTCCATGCCGAGGGTAGCTCTGGGTGAACAACTCTAAATTATAACAAACCCACATAAAGCCCATAATCCACCGTGAAGAGGCTGAAGCAGTGTGAAAACAGAGTTCCAGATGTAATGCTAAGCACAGGGATAGGCAAGGTAAATGGCAGGATTCCTGCCTGCAATGTATTGGGGGGGGGGGGCGTTGAAATCGTCTTCTCTGCCAATTAAAGAATTAAAACGCAGGAAAGAAGTGTTAGAGGAAATCTGGGAGTCCCAGCAGAATCGTCATGTGATACCTGGGAAATCAGTGTCCTCTCTTGGGGTTCTTAGCCTCATTAATAAAAGAATTTAAGAATGGACACAAATGGAAGCTCAAGGACAAGAATGTTATAGGACAGAGTTCGTTTAAAAAAAAAAAATCACCAACACCACTTTAAGAAAAGTAGCAAGGTAAATTTTAATTTTCAACCGGCTGGGCTATCTCGGGAGTAGAAGCAGCCCTGATGATTGTCAGGTCAGAGTTTTTATAGGATTACAGAATTATTATTAAAACAGGACATTTGTGAACCAATCAGGTTTGTACAACATAGCAGAATTTTGACTCTATTAATCAACAACCAATCAGACAAGTGATACAGTCATATAACTTGACAATCAAATTTGTGACCTTAAAACTAGCCAACTGTTTTAGCCATAATAAGTATAATAAGACAGTCAAGGTAAATGACTTCTAGGTGGTCATACAATAACAAGGTAACAAGGGTGGTCTTATGGCCTGTGTCAAGATGACCCAAAATAGCAAGCAGATTACAGAAGCAAAAACAAGCTGGTTAGTCAGATGTATAATGTCTGGAATTAGCACATTCCATGGTTCATGGCTAGGACAATTTTCCAAGGCCCAAGGTTGCCCCCCTTTTCCTTTTGGTGTGGAGCAAAGTTGCTGCTAAAATGACTCTGAACAAAATGGACTAACTTGGGGAAGTTTGCTAAGCCAGTTCAAAGAACGGACTCAACTGGACTTGAACAGACTCTCAGGTTATAGCATTTAAAAGGAAAACTCCAGGACAGGCAAGTTGTAAATCTCGAAGCTGCCAGAAAGAGAGGAGGATGAAGTAAAGAAGGAACAAAAGCTTGAGGTAAGTGGCCTGGAGGTCAGCCTCTTGGGGCAGGCAGCCATAGGCCTGGGAGGGGAACTTCAGAAAAAGAGCGAGGAAGCCCAAAGCATTATTTAGAGAGCTTAAAAGCATGCTTAGAGGCTGGGAGAGGTGGTGCAGGCCTTTAATCCCCAACACTCCAGAGACAGAGGCAGGAGGATCTCTGTGAGTTCAAGGCTTGTGTGGTCTACACAGTGAGTTCCTTGCCAGCTGGGGCTACAGGGAACCCTGTGTCAAAAAAGACTCCCAAAAAAATGCATGCTTAGGGCTTAGGATGAACTTGCAATAAGGGACTTCAGAGGACACTAACTTGACTTGATAGGCCTTAACATAAATGACAGAATGCATGAAATCCAGTAGGGGCCTATAGGAGGGTGCCAATGGGGAAGGGGGCATAAAGATGATTAAGGTGTTGTATATGAAATACACAAAAATTCAATTAAAACGTTTTAAAAAAGCATGCTTAGGCTGTAGCCAGCATCCAAAAGAGGAAAAAAGAGAAGAAATAGTTGCACCTTTGAACAGCAAATGGAGCCAGTGGAAGTTCATGATGGCTTGGTTTGTAGGGGCTACACTAAGACATGGCAATTCTAGGAGGAAAAAGCACATTATCTTAAGGTGAACCTGCTTTCTTAAGGGTGGTCTCCTAGCCAGGTGCCCTTCCTGCCCCTTAAGGGAGGAAACAAGGACACATCTCCACCTAGAGGGAGATTCCATTCTTTACAAGTCATGAAGACAAATAGCCTGCTATGTTCACTAGCTGAAAAATAGAGAAGAAAAGTGATTCTTTGTCCATATGTTGACTGAGAAGGGAAGCTTAGCAAAAGAAACCTGGACAAAATTTTGAACTCAATAGTGTAACTGGTCTGCTTGGTAGAGATGAATATATTCTAAAGAGATGCTTGCTCCCATCTTTGGCTATCAGACTACTGAAAAAATGGATGCCAAGAAATTAAAATTTCACCAGAAATCTCCTGCTGGGTGATGCCCTGGGAGCAGCTAGTAGAGGAACTTGTCTCCTGGAGAAAGATTTACACCTTGTCAGATAACCTTTCAAGAAAGACTAACCTTACAAGGGTTGCTTGGAGTTGAGGAAATGCTGAGAAAAGCAGGGGTCCATGCCTTGGCCAGACTGCTTCATTATGCTTATCTCTTGACTTGTATTTAAACCCTATCCCCTTGTCAGGATCCCAAAGATGGATTGGGGGAAGGAGGTGCTGGATCACTTTGTCCCTCTTCCCAATATGGCCACATTGACTAAATCTCTTTTTTCTGCTTTTCACTATCAATTTTGCTCTTTTGATTGGCTTCTTGGGGCACAGGCTGTGACCCCAAGTCTACTAACAATAGGACTGTATCTGGCTTAAACACTTAGCCACTCCCTCCCTTTCTTATGCCCCCCTACACACACACCTCCTAAAAAACTAAGCAAATAAACAGTGTTTCTTATGAGAACCCTTGGGGTTATCTTGCATCTACCAGGATAAAAAGTATCATCTCAAGAATCATAATGTATTTAGTAATGAACACAGGTGAAATAACTATCCTACTTTGTATACCCACCTTAGGTAATCAGACTCTCAAGTATTTAGAGTTTCCCTCAAGGAATCACCTTCTAGTAGAAGAAAAGGCTGAAGCTCTAAGAGGAGTATCCAGAAGAGGAGCTTCTCTCCTAGAAAAAGATTTACAACTTGTCAGATGACCTCACAGCAGAGACTGACCTTGCAGGAGAGGTGTGAAACTCACACATTGGTGGGCAGGGGACCACAACTTGCTAAACTGCCTTCTTTTTAAACCCTACCCTCATGTTGGAGTCTTGGCGATAGAGTTGGTTGCGGGGGGGGGAAAAATTCCTGGAACTTTGTCTCACTTCCCATTGTGGTCACATTGAATAAATCTCTTTTTCTGCTTTTCACTATTAACTTGAGGTCTTTTAATTGGTTTATTGAGGATGGATGGCTAAATCTAGCTTGTTGGGACACAGACTGTGACTCTAAATCCAATAGCAGTGATCTTAGTTACTTCTTACATTGATTTATTTCCACCTCTTTTAGGTGTAGATTCTTGTTAAATTGCATGTCTTCTACTTTCTTTTGTTTCTTTCCTCATTCCTGCTAAAGAATGAATGAGAAGCAGTATTTTGGAGAGATGATCTTTTTCATTTCTTTAATATCTAATTTCCACCTTCTTTCATTTACTCCTTTGTGTATTTCTTGTTAATTGAAAGAACTCAATTCATTGATTTTGTGCTTTCTTTTTTTCCATTGTTGTAGGACACTTACATAGAGAGGTGGGACACCTAGTCTTTTTGTGCCAGAAGTAGAGTTTATTTTATGCTGGCAGTCTCAGTAGGTTCTTACTCAAAGCCTGAGCCCTGTACACAGCAGGGAATTCTCTTATATACCCTTGCCACACTCTAGTTCTTTATCTACCCAAAAGGAAATTAGGTATGTTCTGACTGGGTGCTTTATACTACAGGGTGGTGGGAAGAGGTGTTGCAGACAAGCAGATTTGTATGGAGATTGTGGGTACATGTAGACATTAATTTATGTCCTGTTCCTAAAGATGAAAAGAAATAGACCCATGCATTTAATGTCATCTTCAAGGCCAGCCTGGTCTACATAGTGAGTTCCAGGCCAGCTGGGACTACAGGGAGACCTTGTCTCAAAAAGACCAAAAAAAAAAAAAAAAAAAAGCTGTGAAGGAACTAAACTCAAAGTTCAGGAGTGTTTTGGTTTTGGTTTTGGTTTTGGGTTTTTTTGGTTTATTTATTTTTATGTATATGTGTTTTGCCTGCATGTATGTAAGTGTACTCATATCCTGCAATGCCTGCAGAGGCCAGAACAGGGCTTCAGATCCCCTGTATCTAGAGCTATAAATGGCTATTAGCTGATGGGTAGGTGCTGGGAACTAAACCTGTGTCCTCTGAAAGAGCAGCCAGTGCTTGTAAACACTGAACCATCTCTACAGCCCTGAGGCTTGAGTTTTTTAGGAGATTCTGCTTGAGTCTGCCAGCATGAATAAACTTTCCCAAATTCTCCACTTGAATCTCTTGGATTCTTTCTCTGTGTATGGTGGGTCCTGTGCCTCAGTTTCCTGAAATACTCCCTCCATTTTCCTGGAAAGCAGCAGTGGGAGGCCTTTGAGTGGGGCATCTCAGAACTAGAGCCATATCTCAACATTTCCCTTCTAGGGTATTTACTGCTACCCCTTAACACTTTGGCAGCAGCCCAGAGGTACTTGGAGGGACAGCTCCCCAGAGCCTCTAACTGCATTCCCCCTCTGCTGCTTGAACCCCTTTCAGGGTCAAAGAGCATCATCTTGATTTAGGGGCTTATATTTCCATAACATCATTACATGTACAGTCATCTTTCTTTTGACCATGGCTTCAATAAAGTTGGAGACTAACCTATAATTAGGGGAACTAGACAGGGTAGAATCAGAAAAGCTCCCAAAACCAAGGTTCAATACTGATGAGAACTTTGAATCCTCTGAAACTTAAAAACCATCCATCCCTCAGCTGGGTGTGGTGGCGCACACCTTTAGTCCCAGCACTTGGGAGGCAGAGGCAGGTGGATCTCTGTGAGTTCAAGGCCAGCCTGGTCTACAAAGTGAGTTCCAGGCCAGCTGGGGCTACAGGGAGACCCCGTCTCAAAAAGACAAAAA
>NW_008355158.1:50385-58619 GCF_000622305.1 Nannospalax galili
AAAAAAACCTTCCCTCAAATAATTTCTCCATCCCTCAAATAATTCCTCAGCATTCCAAGCCCTTCCAGGTCTGATCTGGGATTTGAGCAGTTTTTTCCATTTGGTCTGTGATTTCCTCTATAATCTTTCCCTCATCGACTATTTATAAACAGTAGCTGCTCAGGTTAAACCTTCCACAAACTCCTTCCTCAGAAGCCAGCAAATAATCTAAGGCCAAGCAGTTTTGAAAACTAGTATTGCACTATTTTGGTTTGCTACTTGCCAGCATATGAAGGGTCTTTTCAGTTTCATTAGGTGTGATTTCAACAACATCCTGTAACAGCCTGATAATATGATTTAACATACAAATGGGAGTATGGTACACCCAGGATCCATCTCTTCCCAGGTGGCTGGACTGTAATGGATTATACACTGAAGGGCCCACTCTTCATCTTTCCAGTTGCCAATCTGTAAGGCCTGCTGTTGTCTCTCAGCTTCCCAGTTCTGGTACACTCGAACTCCCAAATGTTCTCTGGCAAGTGGAAACAGGAAGATGGATGGACAAATAGTCCCCAACATACAAGATCCTGACTAGTTAGGGGGAAGCGCAGTACAGGCTGTCCTCCTGTATATCCAGTATAATCCACCAGGACCCAGCTATTCGATGTCTAGGTGGATGTCATTCCATACCTTCTAGAGATGAGACAAGTTAGACAGGGGTGGGGATCTGGTTCAGAATGGTTGGCGCATCATCACCGCTGAGTTTTCTGGCATTGTAAAATCGTTGGGCTAGGCATGTTAAATTTCCAACAGAAGTGTTGAAGTGTCCCCATTGGACAATGCAGTTTTTTCAAATTATATCTTCAAATGGTGCCACACCAACACTTTTTACCCCAGGGGAGGCCTTAAGTCCCTGAGACAGGTTATTACAAGTACATGTCTCACGTTGTTCACATATCACACGGACTATACTGAACAGCCAAGAGATGTAAAAGTGTTAACCTAATGTGATTTCAAGAGCCATCTGGCCAGTGTGAATATGCTAGTGGAACTGTGGCCATCTTTAAATTCCCACTATCCACCTAAGAGGTAGTTTCCATTTTCAGTTTTAAGCCAAGTGATTTCATGTTCTGAATCATTAGGGCCCCATTCTGCTAACAGGCTAAGAAACAGGGCAGCAATTAGAGTTGTTGATTCTTGTGTCCCTTTGGAGGCTGCAAGCCTTGCTTCCTGGTCTACTTTATAGTCTCCCCTGAGCAGCTGTGGCATTTCCCCTTAGATATCACCAAGAATGAATAACTGCAACCTTTTGGGGAGGGTCCATATGGCATTTAAGAATTCAAAGATTTCTTTTCTGCATTTTATTTTCCCTGAGTTACTTAGACCCTTCCTTTACATAAAACCTGTGCATTTGGAGAGTGGTGAAGGCATATTTAGAGTCGATGTATATATTGGCACGTATCCCTGCTGCCAGTTGAAGGGCTCCAGTCAGTGCTATGAGTTCTGCCTTTTGTATGTAAGTTCTGTTTGGCAGAGCTTTTGCCAAAGTGACAGAATTTAGAGTTACCTAGGAGTACCCAGCTAAGCATTCTCTGTCATTTATGAAGTTGCTATCATCAGTGACATAGTCACCGTACAGGTCCTTGAGTGGCTGGTCCACTAAGTCCAGTCGACTGGAAAACACCTTATCCATGACTTCGATGCAGTTGTGATCTGACTGACCCTGGCCTGACAGGCAGTAGGATCATGAGGTTTAATGGTCTAGGTGAATGCTCAGGTTTTCACATAGCATCCTCTGATATCTGAGCACCCTGGCATTAGTTAGCCAGTACTACCCATTATTTGCCATTAAAATTAGTACTGAGTGTGGCACTCAACTAACTCTTGTTCCATAGTCAGTTTGCCAGCCTCTGATACCAAGAGGGCAGTGAATGTGAGTGCCTGGTGGCCAGACCTGGGCAAGAGAGTCAAGTTACTTGGAGAGGTGTGCCCATGATCCTTTCATTTGGTTTAGGACTCCCACTGTAACCCCATGTGCTCCAATACATACAAGAAGAAGGGCTTGGACATGGCTGGGAGCCCTAAGCTGGAGTGAGTGAGTGATCACCAAATCTCTTCAAAGGCCTTTTGTTGTGTTCCTTCCCATAGTAAAGACTCCCATTCTCCCCATTTTGTGACTTCATAAAGGGCTTTTGCCAGGATAGAGAAGTTGGTATCCAGATTCTACAGAAGCCTGTGGCTCTGAGGAACTCCCAATCCTGGCAGTGGGTTGACAGAATTGGGACTGAGCAGACAGCCTGCTTTATCTTCCAGCCAAGTGGATGCTGCCATTAGAATAGGTGAAAATCTAGGTATTTGACCTTCTCTTGGCAAATCTGGGCCTTTTTCCTTGAAACCTTGTAGCCAGCCTCCCACAGGAGGGTGAGGAGAAATTGTGTGCCTTCCATGCAATATTCCTATATCTGTCCAGCCAGAAGTAGGTCATCCACATATTGAAGCAGCATACAGCCATGTTGGTCCACTGAGAAGTCTTTTAAATCAGAAGCTAGTGCAGTCCTGAAAATAGTTGAAGTTTTCAATCCTTGTAGCAGTCTAGTCCAGTCAATCGGCCCTTGTCACCATTCTTGGGATTTTCCCACTGGAAGGTGAGGGTTGGCTGACTCTGAGAGGCTAGATGGGTATAGAAAAAGGCATCCTTGTGGTCCAGACATGCAAAGAAAACAGCACAACTGGTGCCCCTGTTACTTTCTATTGCTGTGATAAAACACTGATCAGAACCAAAATGGGGAGGAAAGGGTTTATTCCATCTTACTCTTCTGAGTGACCATCACTGAGGGAAACCAGGGCAAGAACTTAAGTAGGACAGGGAGCAGGAGGCAGGAATTGAAGCCTGGACCATGGAGGAATGATGCTCATCAACTTGCTCCTCCTTGCTTGCTCAGCTACTTCCTCTTATACAGCCTAGGCCCACCAGCCCAAGGGTGACACCACCCACTGTGGTCTGGGTCCTCCTACTTCAACCAGCAATTAGGAAAATGCCTCACAGATGTGCCCACAAGCCAGTCCAATAGAGGAAATTCCCCAATTAAGATTCCCTTCTTCCCAGGTATGTAAAGTTGACAACTGATGCTATCCAGCACAGATAGGGATGAGACCCAAGAAAGTGTAGGGATTAGGGATTAGGAGTAAATGGTGGCCTGATTGACTTCTCATATAGGTCCTGAAGCTGTCAATAATCATCTGTTCTTGGCTTCTGGACAGGCAAAAAAGATGTGTTCCAAGGTGAGTGGCAGGGACAGAGGATCCAATATTTTTGACTTCATGGCCTCCTAGATCGCATTGCTCAGGCACTAGGCAAGGGCAACGCACTTAACTATGACTCCCATAATAGTGGTGTGTCTTTGAGAGAGAGGACCCATGGGTCAAGTCATCACTATTGAATGTGTCACCCCAGTGTCCACCATAAAATCCATGGGTCAGTCTCCTACAGTCATTCATACCATATGTTCCTGGGGGCCCCACAAAATGGAGCCCCATCCAACCTAGTCTTCCTCATGGTTCCCCAAACTGACAAAATCATCTTAGGTGCCTCACACATTCTCTGAGTTGGTTGATACCATCCTTGAATTAACCAGCTCCTCCACTCCATCCAGGAACTGGGTGATAATCCTCTCACTATTGGGGACACTCATTCTTCCTTTGGCCTTTTTGTTTGTTTTGAGACAAGGTCTCCCTGTAGCCTCAGCTGGCCTGGAATTTGCTATGTTGACCAGGCTGGCCTCTATCTCACAGAGATCCATCTGCCTCTGCCTCCCAAGAGCTGGGATTAAAGGCATGTGCCACCATGCCCCACCCAGTGGCCTTCTTGCCAGCAATGGGCAAATTGGTTCTATGCCAGTCTCACCCCTGGGCGCAAGAGCCTTGTGATGAAGGTGGTTTCAGAGGAATGAGCAGCCTGTAGCAGGGATCCAGCTGAAGAGGGTGTGGGGGGAATGGAGGTAGAAGCTGACGACAGAGTGGTTCATATGGTGGGGGAACCACCACTCCCCAGACCCCTGGATCTCCACACAGAATAGGCTTTACAGGTTCCAGTAGGCATTTTGAAGGATCCATCATTTGACTCATCAGGAGTTACCATTTTCTTTGAGACAGGCTTTTAGCCATAGCAAATGAAAGGGAACTATGTCTTGCCATAGCAATCCTTCTGGGGGCCAGCCCACCCAAAGGCCTATCAACATCACAGAAAATCTGGAGTTTCCCCATAGTTAACCTAATACTGTGATCTCTTGAACATCACTTTTTGAAAATTTTCACCATACAGACTATGGGGGAACGAGTTTACTTGCTACCCATTCCCTCTCTCAAAAGATGGCAATCATACATGAGAAGGGGAAGGGAAAGGAGGGGCTCTTGCTTCATCTTTCTCTGGCCACTCTCCTCACACACATATTTCAGGCACTTCTTTGTCGGGCGTTTCCCGACAGGTATGGCACAGGGAGAGAGGCCAGGACCAGCCTGGGTTCCTTTCTTAGGGGTTGAGCGGGATGGTGAGTGTCAGCGACTCAAAAACCACACTGAGTCGGGAGTCTTGTCAAGGCAGGAACTCACTTTATTGCATCAGGCATCACCTTATATAGTTTAAGCAAAAAGGGGTGTGGAAAAGGGAAGGGCAAAGGTGTTTGTCATCTGGGGCAATGGCTGGAGCCACTAGGAATTGGCCACGCCAGCTGTGACTGGGGAGAGGCAGTCCAAGGTTGGGCCCTGCTGAGTCACCTCCACGAGGAAGTGATCGGCCAGAGACAGGTCGCCAAACTTTAGTCAGGCTCAGGAAGTTACAATAGGCCTCGTCATAAGTTATGCCACAATTATGAGGGTCCCGGAGACCCAACATATTCCCCCTTTTACTTTTGTTGTAACAGCAGAGAAACACAACCCCTGTCTTAGGTTGTCTCCCCTGTGGAGATCTTACCCGTCACTGGGTGTTATGAATCTCATCCGCCAAGGTGCCTCTCCATGCCCTGTCTTAGGTTGCCTCTCCTCAGATACTGAAGTTGCCCCAGTTTTTCATGGCCCCAGTCTTAGGTTCATCAGTCTGGGTGGGTCTTACCCATCATTGGCTACATGGAGGGCAGGGGATAAGCAATTGTATGAAGATGGCCAATCATGGGAGCTTGGCTCCTGACTAGCAGGCCTGTGATAATGTACCTTGACTTGATGTAATTTGATTGCCTCTATTCTCTGATGAACAAACCCCATGAACTTATTGAATATACAGGGTCCTAAAGTGAGGACAAAGAGAAGTGTAAGAAGGGGGCCAAGTAGAGGGAGGAGGTAGGGTAAAAAACCATGTAAACCGGTCCAGAGTGGGCTTTCTTGAAACTCTCGCCTCCTTTTTTCTAAATCTTCTTGGAGTTTTTTAATCTTATCTTGGACGATCCTGGATCTATTGGCATAAAAGCAGCACTTTTCCTGTAAGAACAAACAGATGCCTCCCTTTTGGGCTGTTAGTAAGTCTATCCCCCTTCTGTTTTGTAAGACCACTTCAGCCAAGGAATCCAATTGTTTTTGGAGATCTAGGATGGTACCAGAGAGAAGCTGTACATCATTGATTAATTGTAGGGAGAGTTGTTTGTGTAGGTGGGTGCTCAGTCCCACCCCTGCAACCCCAGTGGTTATACCTGCAGTTATTCCTAACAAAGGAAGGGATTGGGAGGGGCTCATCTCCCTGTATGATGTCTATGTCAGGAGTTAAGACAGCAAGGGCACAGAGGCCTGTCCAGTTGACCAGCAGGAAGCTATGGGCCCACCCTCCTCTACAAACTAGGACCATACCCCCCGGGGGGCAAAGATTAACATCAGTGGGCAGGGGGACGATTGAGCTACAGGATGTGGGGGGAATACTTCCTACATCAATCCAAGAGATGTTTGGTTGGGGCGTAGCCCAAATGCAGGAGCCAGGCAATATTGGCAAGGGCTGGACCTGGATGGGGGGGGCTAAAGTACAGTTATGTAACAAAGTGAGACTTTTAGTATCAGAGGAATTAACCAGCACTGCAATGGGTCGGGGGGCCCGGCGTGCAGGCAAAGCCAACAATCCTTGGCTAAATTGGGAGCAGTTTGATTTAGTAATGAAAAGGTCAGCTCTAACAGGTTTTCCATTTGGGGGTCGAGGTCTAGGTCTCCCCTACTTTCTGGGACCACCAGTGGATGATAATTAAGCTCGTGATACTGGGCTTTGATTTTCTATTCTATTTCTTTATGGACTTGCAATTCTCAGGCTTCGTCCTGGACCCCACCACCATCGGAATATCCAGTGGGGGCTTCCATGTCCCAGCACACTGTTTGTCCAGGATTACCATAACATTGGGAGGATGCAATATTTCCCCCAGTAATAGGGCCTGGGGGTCCTATCCACCTTTGTACCTGTCCAATAGGTTTTATTATTGGAAGGACTAACACATTGTTGGGCTGACTGGTAGCAGACAGTATGTATGGTTTGGTAAAACGAGGAACAGGGACAATGGCCTGGTTTGCCATTAATAATGGGAATAATCTTGGGCTTGCAGATACAGACCCAACTCTGATATCTGGAGAACAGACCATTTTGAATGATTTCCACTATAAGCTGGGCCATATGATCTCCGCAGTCCACCATTCGAAGCATCATTCCCTGTTTGTAGCTATAGGCAGAATAAGTTCCGCCTTGACACTCACAGGGCTTTCCATATCGGGCCTCCAGTTGCCTTGCTGCAGCATTGGGGTCTCCAAATCCTTGATCACTGGGCAGGATGGGAATCAGAAGTGTCAGGAGTAACAGCGTCCACATCCTTTATTGTCCCTGAGGGAGAAACAGAGGAACCATCCTCAGGGGTGAAACACTCCCTGGACGGGTTATCATCATGGTCCCCTTGTTGGAGTAAATATTTAATATCTCTCACCGGTACACAGAGGGGTCTTTTTTCATTTTGAGGGAATATACATCCAAACCCTCTTCCTGCTGTAAGAAGTGGGTCTGGTCCTCTCCATGCTCCTTGAGTGGGTCTCTCCATCTGACCAAAATGGAGCTATAGCTGGTAGATGAGGACCAATGTTTTTGGAAGGGGGACAAATACTTGTCTTCTTTGGAAAAATTTAGAATATTTAAGGTAAATAAGGCCTTTTTTAGTTGATCATGAGGAGGCAAGGACTCCCCCTTTTGTTTTTGTAATTGATGTTTTAAAGTTTGGTTGGGTCTCTCTACAATGGCTTGTCCCCTAGGGTTGTAGGGGGTGCCTGTGGAGGGTTGGATTTTTCATGTTTGGAGGACGCGAGAAGGAATCAACTGATAGGAAGATATATTTGAGTTTTCCAAATGGGGCATAGTGAGTGACATCAATTTGCCAGAGGTTGTTAGGCCGAAGGCCTCTGGGGTTGGTACCCAAATTTTGAGGAGGGGGGACCTGAAGGAAAGGTTGGCAAGATCGACAGGTGCATGCAATTTTCTTTAGGTCTTTGATTGCCACGTGGGGATATTTATGTCTAAGCCCTCTCCAACTGACATGGGTCAATTGATGAAATTGGGTCGCTTCCGCGACTGTATAACACTGATGTGAAGAGGCCAGCTGATCAGCTATTTTATTTTCCTCTGATAGAAACCCCGGCAAATTTTGGTGGCCTCTAACATGTTGGAGGAATATTTGATTTGTCCTGAGTTTAAGCAGAGTACGGGTCTGAATCATCAGAGGAGATATGGGGTTGGAATCTAATCTAATATGGCCTTCCACTAAGTTGGGCAATAGATTAACCACAAACTGTCTGAAAACAGGTTGAAGGGCTCTGATATGGAGTCCAATGCCATCGGCAAATTTTGGTGGCCTCTAACATGTTGGAGGAATATTTGATTTGTCCTGAGTTTAAGCAGAGTACGGGTCTGAATCATCAGAGGAGATATGGGGTTGGAATCTAATCTAATATGGCCTTCCACTAAGTTGGGCAATAGATTAACCACAAACTGTCTGAAAACAGGTTGAAGGGCTCTGATATGGAGTCCAATGCCATGACAATGGCAAAGAGCTCTTTAAATTGTGGTGACCCTTCAATCTGGCGGGAAACTGATTTAATGGGTACGGGAGTTTGTCCCTGTTTTGGGGGAGGATAGATGACCAAAGAGGCTCCCAGATGCCCTCCATCAGTAAACACAGTTAGGAATTTAGGGTTGGGTTGAGAAAGAAAAAGTCTAGGGGGCTCCCACTCCAACCTCGAGAAGGAGCTCATCC
>NW_008355158.1:58655-64448 GCF_000622305.1 Nannospalax galili
CCAGAGCCAGTGTGATTCTCTCATTGTTTCTTTGAAGCCATGTAAAATCTGTCAATCTATAGGGGGTGATAATGGTATGAGGCTCAATGCCAAACAACCGGACTGCTGTGTCCCTACCCTTGATAATGCAATCAGCAATTTGGTTGGCCATGGAATAAACTCGAGGAGTTCCACCCACAGATAAATGGATCCATTGTATGGGCTCACCCTCTTGTGCCAAGAGAGCAATGCACAGTGTACTTCCAATGAAAAGATAAAGAGACATGGGGGCATTGGGATTGAATCTTTTTAGAGTAGCTTTATTTATGGATTGTTGGATTTTAGTTAGAATTTGTTGGCACTGGGGTGGTAACTCCACTCTGGAGGCTAAGTCAAGGCCTCACAAGAGGTCAAATAAGGGAACCAGCTCCTCAGTAGTGATGGGTATCCAGGGCCTAAGCCAATTAATTTCCCCTAATAATTTTTGAAGTTGGGGCAGATTATAAGTACCCTGAACAGAAAGCTGAGGCTTAGTGGGCAAAACAGCATCAATAGATAACATAGTGCCCAGTATTTTAAAAGGTGGGATGTTTCGAATTTTATTAGGGGCCACCTTAAAATTGTTTTCCTGAAGGATGGCGAGACAATTGGAGGTTAGTTCACAGAGGCTGGAGGGTTCAGGGCTCCCCAAAATTATATCATCCATATAGATGTAGAATAGAACATCTTATCTCCCCATTAGTGAAGCAAAAATGTGGGTTAAGTAATACTGGCAAATGGGAGGACTATTAGCCATTCCCTGGGGCAGGACGGTCCATTCAGTCCATTCAAATCTTAAATCTGGCCCGTGAAAATTAATTGAGGGTATGGAGAACGCAAATTTTTCTGTGTCGTTAGGGTGAAGGGGAATTGAGAAAAAACAGTCCTTAATATCAATAATAGTTGAATGGTAAGTTTTGGGGATTGCCGGAATCCAGGGGAACCCCCTCTGGGGGGTCCCTAAAGGCATCATTCTCTCATTAATTTTTCTAAGATCTTGTAATAGCCTCCAGGAGCCACTGGCCTTTGTAATGATAAACACAGGAGAATTCCAGGGGCTTGTTGATGGCCTTACATGCCCCAGGTCTAATTGCTGTTTGACCAGCTGATGAAGATGTTGAAGCTTATGTGAGGGGAGAGGCCACTGCTCAACCCATACGGGTTCCCCAGGTATCCATTGAATTTGGATGACTGAGGGACGAGCAGTGGACTTTAGGATTGGGGGTAATCCCAGGGATAATTTCGTCTGAGGTGTTCAAAATAGGGATCATCTCTGTAATTGGGGTGACTGATCTGCCCTTCCTCAAAATGTTATTCTTTGGTGTCCAAGAGATCGTTATAAAAGGCCTTATGGTCAGTAGTGATGAAGGCCTCAGCCTACCCTAGAATATCCTGGCCTAGAAGATTGGACTTTAGGATTGGGGGTAATCCCAGGGATAATTTCGTCTGAGGTGTTCAAAATAGGGATCATCTCTGTAATTGGGGTGACTGATCTGCCCTTCCTCAAAATGTTATTCTTTGGTGTCCAAGAGATCGTTATAAAAGGCCTTATGGTCAGTAGTGATGAAGGCCTCAGCCTACCCTAGAATATCCTGGCCTAGAAGATTGGCAGTTAAGACAGAGACCACAAGAGGGCGCACCTCTCCACAACTTCCATTAGGATCAATCCAGGGCAGCCATGTGGCCATTTCCCATGGTGTGGATTGTCCACCTATGCACAGTAGGGACAGGCCAGGCACCAACTGCCAGGAATGTGGAACTTCTTCTTTTCTAATTACTGTGCAATCCGCACCAGTATCAATGAGAAATTTAAAGATCTTACTCCCTATGGTTGAAGACATTTTTGGTCATAGGCCAGGGACTAATGGGACTATCCAATGGGTCTGAACTGGCTCGCTCCCCTTATTTAACAGGGCTGGGGCCAGCCCTGAGGGGAGTTTAAAGACTTGCCCTTAAGGTTGAATTTGGATCTGCAATCATGCGCCCAGTGAAAGCCCTTTTTACACCGAGGACAGGGTGTGCATGGGCCTCCCCCTCCCCCCAAAGAGTCGGGGAGGGGGTTGTCTGGTTGGGGCACTCCCACCGAAAATGACCTTCCTTGCCACACCCAAAACATGTCCTCTTACTGGACTCTTTAGTCTGTTGTAAGGCATTGATAAGGGTCTGTAGCTCCTCCTGGTGGCTAGTTTGAAGTGCAGCCACCATTACTCTAGACTGATGAGATGCGGTTCCCAAGTCCCGGGCTGCTGCTATCCACTTATTCATGGCTTGGTGTCGCAGCCCAGCACAAGCTAGTCTGTGGTCAAATGTCATGCCATCCCAAACCAGCGATCGGATGAACAGGTCTTGCAATTCCCCCGGGGGAAACTTTCTTTGCAGGCTCTTTTGTACTCTATCTATAAAGGTGGGGAGGTCCTCAGTGGACTTTTGAGTGACCCCAGATATGGGAGACTCAGTAGGGCCTTCATCTAGCTTCCCCCAAGCAGTAAGTCCAATGGCTCAGACCTGATCCTGATAGGGAGGAGGAATAGCCGCCTGTTGGGCCCCGGTAGCAAACTGGTCAGCTGTGCCAGAGAGCATTGCAAAAGTAATGGGTATGGGAGGCTGGGCCATTTGATTTTCTTCCCCATGAATGCGACATTCCTCATTGAAATAGGCCAGCCACTTAAGGAGCATAGGGCCTGGGAGTACTGCCTTAACTAATTCTTTCCAGTCCCATGGCACACACGCCTAATGCACAAGTCCCTCAAGAATAGTTTCTGCCCAGGGGAAATTGGGACTGTCTTTGGCCACAGCCTTTTTTAACTCTTTAGGATCCTGAGCCTGCCGTGGATACCATGTGGCCAGTCTGTTACCCCTTGGATTAACATTAACAGGGAAAAGGTGAGCAGTCCCCTCCTCGATCACACCACCTCCATTGTATGGGGGTGGAATAGAGGGAGCCCGGAATGGATTAGTCTGTGTTTGTGAGGGAAGAGGGCCTTTACAGGGCCAAATCTGATTAACCTTTCAACTTGGTCCCAAGTTTCCCAATCAAAGAAATTGCTCTCAGGGAGCCAGGGTGCGATCTTTAGCAGGCATCCCCACGCTTGGAGAGCTTGGTTATCCGATAGGTCCAGGCCTCTGCTTTTGAGCAGGACCCTGAGGGAATCTAAAGAGGGATCAGGTTTAGAATTGGATTTCTCCATAATTTATGGGAGTATACTCACCCACAGACTGATTGGCCCGTCAGCGAACTTTGTGATAGGCAGCACCTTACACAGGGCACCAATCTGTTGGGCGTTTCCCGACAGGTATGGCACAGGGAGAGAGGCCAGGACCAGCCTGGGTTCCTCTCTTAGGGGCTGAGCAGGATGGTGAGTGTTGGCAACTCAAAAACCACACTGAGTCAGGAGTCTTGTCAAGGCAGGAACTCACTTTATTGCATCAGGCATCACCTTATATAGTTTAAGCAAAAAGGGGTGTGGAAAAGGGAAGGGCAAAGGTGTATGTCATCTGGGGCAATGGCTGGAGCCACTGGGAACTGGCCACACCAGCTGTGACTGGGGAGAGGCAGTCCGAGGTCGGGCCCTGCTGAGTCACCTCCACGAGGAAGTGACCGGCCAGAGACAGGTCGCCAAACTTTAGTCAGGCTCAGGAAGTTACAATAGGCCTCATCATAAGTTATGCCACAATTATGAGGGTCCCAGAGACCCAACACTTCTTGACATTGGAGGGACTGTACAATGCCCAGTCAGGATCTCTCCAGAGTCACCCTAAGCCTTGTGAGGTTCGTCATGGACCATGAATTGGGATTCAACACTTGTTTTGGATTTTTAGTCAGGTCAGAACTCTTCCCCGTTCTGCTGTCACTCTCACTCATGCATGCATTCATAGGAAGTCTCCAAGCCCAGCTCAGCACCTTAAAGCCACATCATTGCTCAGTTTCCCCCTTGCAACTTGTAAGGGCATTCAGACAATGCTCTTAGGGTTGATCAGATCTCCCTTATGCCTCTAAGAGGCACTGTGATGAAATGAAGCTGGTTCTTGGCAATTGTAGCAATCTGACTGATGGTGCTTCCTCAGTCAGTGTCTGGGCCTCATGCATTCCTTTGTGCTCCTGGGGTCTTTACCCTGGCATGCCTGGCATGGATTGAGTCTGCTGGTACCAGGCAAGGTCTCCTTTCCCAGTTTTCCAGAGCTGGTATTCTAGTGACAAGGGAGGCAAAGCTATGGGCTCCGAACCATGGATACGACCCCTGTTTTAGTTTGTTTCTCCATTGCTGTGACAAAACACTCTGACCAATACCAACTTGGGGAGGAAAGGGTTTATTTGTCTTACATATCCCAGGTCACAGTTCATCTGGGAGCCCAAGGTAGGAACTCAGTGCAGGAGTTCCTGGAGGCAGGAGATGGGGCACAGGCCATGGAGGAATGCTGCTTACTGGCTTACTCCCCTACCCCCTGCTCAGCATGCTTTTTTATACAACACAGGCCCACCTGACCAGGGGTGGCACCACCCACAGTGGGCTGGGCCCTCCCACATCACTCATCAAGAAGATGCCCCTCAGACATGGCCACAGCCTAGTCCAATAGAGGAAATTCCCCAATTGAGGCTCCCTCAACCCAGGTGTGTCAAGTTGACACTAAAGCTATCCAGCACAACCCCCAGAATATGTTGTAGGACACTCACTTAGAGAGGCAGGACATTGGGGCTTTTTGTGTCAGGAAGTAGGGTTCATTTTATGCTGGAAGACTCAGCAGGTTTGTAACCAAAGGCTGAGCCCCAAACACAGTGAGGAGTCATCTCATACACCCTTGTTATACTCTAGTTCTTTGTCTTCCTTGTATGGAAATTACATGTGTTCTGATTGGGCACTCTGGACTACAGAGTCACCATGGGGGTGATGAGGATTTTCAGGAGTGCAAATGTGAGTGCAGACTGTGGGTACATGTAGGCATTGATTTATGTTCTGCTCCCTCCCTTTGGGCAGCAGCAGAAGGGGCCCAATGCGGCTTTAGCATTGCCCCTTAGCCAGCAATCCATGCCAGCAATACACTCATATGCATAAAATAAAAATAAATAAAATATTTTTTAAAAAGGAATAAGACACTGAATCTACTTATATGCTTATTGCAAACTGTATCAGTGGAGCTTTTTACTCACTAATTGGTGACATCTATACAAAGTAATACAAGTGAAGGGCTGGCTATTTTGTCAGAGAGCAATCTGTCCCTCTACTTCTTCCTGTCCTTTCTCTTCTTTTTTCTTTTTCTCCCTCACTGTTTCTTATGGGAGACAGGCTTGAGCCTAGGGTGATATTGCAACTGTCAGAGTCACATGGTTTCCAGGAATCCAGGCTCTGTAATCTGAAACCCAGTATGCTAATGAGGCATTCTACCCTCTATTCTGTGATAGGACATTGTCTGTTATGCTAATAGGATGATGCTAATAAGGTATCCTACTTGCTGTGCTGTGATTGGACCACTACCCCTATATAAGCTTGTGCCTTGCTGCAATAAAGCAGACCTGAGTCACGGAACCTGGTCTCCTGTGTCTGAATGTGGCCCCACTGACACAGTCTCCACACCAGCCCTGGGGTCGGGGACTGGGCAGGAGCAGCGACGACAGGAGGAAGCACAGGGCAAGCAGAAGAGCTGCCTCAGCACCAGGCAAGCAGAAGAGCGAGCTCAGGCCAGGGCAAGCGGAGGAGCAGCCTCAATGCCCGTGAGAACAAAGGAGCGGCACCCTTGAGAACAGAGGAGCGGCTGCCGCTGGTGGTGACTGCAGTTTCT
>NW_008355158.1:65335-71478 GCF_000622305.1 Nannospalax galili
CTGGTCTACATAATGAGTTCCAGGTCAGATGGAGCTAGAGGGAGACCCTGTCTCAAAAAGACCAAAATAATAATCATTAGATGCTATTAAGACTTTTAATCTTTTACTATCCTTTAGAAGCAGAGAAATATATTATTCCAATTTGGTTTCTGTTCCTGTGATAAACACCATGATCAAAAGTAACTTGTGAGGAGAAGTTGGCTTACAGATTACAGTCTATCATTGAGGGAAGCCAAGGCAGGAATTTAGAGGCAGAACTGAAGCAGAGACCATGGAGGATCCCTGCTTACTGACTTGCTTATCCCTGGTTTGACTGGCCAGCTTTCTCATACCAGCTCAGGCTGACCTGCCTAGGGATGGCAACACCCACAGTTCCTCTCACATCAGCTAACAATCAGAAAATAACTCACAGACATGGCCACAGAACAGTCTGATTTGGGAAATTCTTGAGTCGCAGTTCCCTCTTCCCAAGTGACTCTAGTTTGTTCAAGTTGACAAAAAGTAACCCACACATATATTTTGCACAATGTAGGACGTTTAATCACAGCACTCATCATTTACAAAATTATACTAATCAGATTATGCCACCCTTCTATTTAAATACAATAGCTTTCTCCAGGGTCCTAAGTGATTGACCACTGTTTGCAACTCTGACAACGCTTTGTAATCAGTCTTCCCTCTAACGGTTCTTGTTGACCCAGGTTTAGGTTTCCTTCTTGTTAAGTGCCTTTCCTGTTTTGGTGTATGTGGGAAGTGAGTACGGCCTAGCCAGCCAAAGATGGCGCCCTGGCTGGCTGTCAAACCTCGTGCTGTTTACTTCAACTCTTGGCTGATTGCCAAGGCTCGTGATTCTCGCTTGTTTACTCCAACTCTCTGAAGCATGGTGAGCCCGAACAGGTGCTGCCTGCCTGAAGAGCTTGCTACGTGGCCCAATGAACTGCCACTCTGCCTGCCCGCTACGCGTGTGTGTGCCCTGATTGGTCCTGGCTGGGGGGAGGGCTGTTGGAAACGCTATATAAAGAGCTGATGTGTGTAATAAGAGCGGCAGCAGCATCATAGTGGGTGAGATAATGAAGAGAATATGAGAGAGAATAAGAGAGAATAAAGGAAGGAAGAGAAACAGAAGCTTGAACCTCACCTTGGTGTCTGTGTCGTCTTTCCTGGACTCTGCTGGACAGAGTCCCGGCTCGCGACAGGTGTAAGGTTTGAACATCAGCACATTCAGCTTCTAAAACAGACCCTTTTCTAACATCATTAGTATCTCTATAAGGGGACTTTCCAACATTAGTATCTGAAAGAAGATTTTTTGACACTATATGATGATAGGTAAAAATGTTGGTGAGAGTGCAGTGGAGAGCACGAGCGGATGGATGAGGCACTGAGGCACAGGTGGAATTCTCAGCGGGATACAGATTTATTTCGCACGGGGCACCTTTCCCTCGGGGAAGGGAAAGATGTCAGGGAAAGATGTCAGGGAAGGGAAAGGAAGGGAAGGGAAAGCAGGGAAGGTAAGTTGGTATGACTACTGATAGGTAGAGAATGGGCGGGAGTGAGCGGCGCAGATGGAGGAGGCACGAGCGGATGGATGAGGCATGGAGGCTCAGATGGAATCCTCAGTGGGTCACAGATTTATTTCGCATGGGGCACCTTTCCCTCGGGAAGGGAAAGATGTCAGCTCAGGGGTTGTGAGCTGGGACTTTACATATGGGGCCTTTGGGGTGGGGAAGGGGGGGTTGTTTGGGGGAGAAATCAGGGAGGGGGAAGCAGGTAGGATTAGGGTGTGGAAGTGTTTACTTTTTCCCTCTTAAGATGAGAGAAAAACATCTTCTAAAATCTCTGGTTATCAGGTAGAATCTGCTTATCTTATCTTTGGAGGTCAGAGGAAAGGCAGGCTGCTTCTCAGCAGAGTTTGTTTCCCTGGACTTCAAAGGTCAAGGTGAGGTCCCTGTTGGGGAGGGGGGAAACTGCTGCTGTTTGGAACCCTAACATATGAGTTTTTCTGATATTGGTATCTCTATAACTCATTTTTATTTTTTTTATAACATTTGTCAAGTTTGGTTTATTTACTTTTCTGTGTGTCGTCAGAATGTACTGTATTTTGTGTATTTTAATTTCGAGGGTACCTCCATTTCTAAAGGGAATGCTTCTGATTGGCACTCTAAATATTTGTGGGATAATCACAGAGCGACAACTATAAGGGAAAACTATTTTGAAACCTTGAGGAAGCAGCCTCCTTAATTAACTTCCTTTGGCAGAACATAATTTAAAGCCTGACACTTTGTAATATTAAAAACCTTTTATTAGGGGCTGGAGAGATGGCTCAGCAATTAAGAGTACTGGCTGCTCTTGCAGAGAACCAGCTAACAAAACTCCAGTTTCACGGGGTCCAAGGTCCTCGTCTGACCTCCGTGGGCATTGCACGACATGAGTGCACTTACATATATACATTGACTCATGTGCATGAGTCAATACACTCATACACATAAAAAATTAAAATTAATGCTACTCAGCCAGGCCCCGGACAATGCGTAGAGACACGTGTTTACTGTGGAATCCCCCCATGGATTTACTCAGGTGGCGTTTTAGGAATCTCAGCTTAGTTTCTCTCTTCTAGTATGTGTGGTATGGAAACTTTGACAGGAGGATGGGAAAAAAAAAAAAAAAAAAAAAAAAAAAAAAACAGCTCCCGGGAAGAAGGTGAAAAATAACTACGACTCCCAGAAGGCACTACCTCCCAGACCTGCATGGCGCGGGGCATGCTGGGACCCCTTCCCTTCCGGGCAATGGAGGAAGTGCATTTTTGAAAAACGGTCCTGAGCAGGGTTCCTGGAGTCGCGGTTCTCCTTTGGTTCGCAGGGAGGCTGTGGCCCGGTGCCTGGCGGGAGGCTGGGGGGCGGGAGCTGGGGGGAGGGGGGCAGCTGGCTGTCGGGTGGGAGCAGGTCCGGCGCAGCCGAGTCCCCAGCCTGCGGGGACTTGGGGCTACTCTGCTGCTCTCTCTCGGTCCGTAGGCGCCGAACTTCGTCGGATTCGGACCCCACCGCACTCACCACCACGTTCCCAGGCCGGCCCTTCATCGGCCTTCGTGTATCTCACCTGTGAGTCCGCCCCCAAGTGTCTCCTTTCTCTACCTGATCCCAGCCCTTAGGAGAAAAGAAACGGTGTCAAGAGAATTTCCTACTAAAATTATAAACATATTTTCACTTGTCTGAGAGAAACGAAAAAATAATGCGGAGAGGCTGCAAACCTGAATCTATGTCAACGAAGGGAATAATTGTCCTCATTTAAATTTAAATACCCAGCTGGCCTGGAGCTTGCTATGTAGAACCACGTTGGTCTCGAACTCCTAGAGACCCGCCTGCCTCTGACCCCCGAGTGCTGGGATTAAAGGCATGCGCCACACACTTGACATTTCTTTTGTTCTTAAATACTTGACGGATGAACAGTAGTGTCTAGAAGAAAGGGGGCGACGTAATCACTTAATTTTTTATTAACACCCCTTTGTATAAGTAGTACTTCATTAGCCCATCAAAACTAAAACCCCAGTGGCTGATCCACGGCTTATCTAGTTTAACTCGTTTGATGGACTGAATTTCAGACGGATAAGCTCTCAGCTAAGATGACCAAACCAGAGTCTATAACCCAGTTTCCTGGACTCCAGGAGTAAGTGTTGTTTGCTACAGTACCCTCTGCTTTTATCCTTGGGTGCTACAGTATGTGGAGCGTGACTCGGTACCACTTTGGCGTCCACCATTTTCTAATTTTCTGGCCATGTTGACCTGTCTGATTCAGGATTTCCATGTGTGTAGAATGACGGCAGTAATAGTTTGACATATATAAAGCTTATGTCCGTAAGGTGTGTTCACACTTCTCATATAATTTTCCTTAAAATGGGCTGAAGGGATTGCTTAGTGGTTAAGGGGATTGGCTGCTCTTGTAGAGGATCTAACAACCCACTTAAACTCCAGTTCCGGGGGATCCCACCCCCTCTTCTGGCCTTCAAAAGACATGGTACAACAAGGTTGCACTTACACTCATGCAGGCAAAACACTCATACACATAAAATAAAAATAAATTTTTTTCTTAAAATATTATGTTCAGGTAAATTGGTTGATGTATAGTAGACTTCTATTTTATCTTATCCTACTTGGATAACTTAGTAAATATAATTTTTCTGTCCCTTGGATCAAACACACTTTTGAAATACTTTCTTCTTAAAACTATTTTCCACTATTATTAACCTTTGATAAACTACAAACTTGAAATTCAGGCACAAGTTGAATATCCTTTAAAATGCTTAGGAACAGAAATGTTTTAGATTTTGGATATGTTAGGATTTTGAAGTTTTTGGGTATCCATGGTAAAGTATTTTGGAAATAGAACTCAAATCTAAATATAGAATTCATGTGTCATATATGACATATATTTTTGTTTGACTGCCATTTGACATATGAAGTCAGGTGTAGACCCACTTGTGACATGATGTCAGAGCTCAAAAGTTTTGGATTTTGGAGCATTTGGAGTTTGGATTTTCAGATCAGGGATATTCAGCCTGTAACAAGATTTTGGTTGAGATTTACAAATAAGTTTGTATATTTGAGGAACAGTAAGTAAATTGGAATTTTCTTTGTCGAAGTTTATATAGCTCTAAATACCAAAGAATTGTCCCAAACCACTTTATGAGCTATGCTTTTTTTCATCCTCTACTTTCAAACTTACATAGTTTTCTGGTCATTTCTAGGTACCTGTCCCACCATGCTTTCCTGTGATATATGTGGTGAAACAGTAACCTCAGAACCAGATATGAAGGCTCACCTGATTGTTCACACGGAAAATGAAGTTATATGTCCATTTTGCAAGTTGTCAGGCATAAATTATGATGAAATGTGTTTTCATATTGAAACAGCTCACTTTGAGCAGAACGCACCAGAAAGGAACTTTGAGAGGGTAGATACTGTACAGTATGGAAATTCAGAGAGCAGGAGCAACACCCCACAGAGCCCGGTTGAAGTCAGTTCAAGTATCCATTCGGCCTGTGCATCTAATCCAAAAAAGTCAACTCAAAGCCTGCCTGAAGATGCTAATTTAAAACATGAAGCTTTTTACTCAGAGAACTTAACTGAACCTAGAAAATTCCTGAGAAGTAGGGAAAAGCAGTCTGGATTGTCCGAGGTCAAAGGATCAATTTATGCAACAACGTACAGTCCTCCTGAATGTCCATTCTGTGGGAAAATAGAGGACTGTAGTCAAGATATGGAAGCTCATGTGAGAACCAAGCATGCCAGTCTCTTAGATACTCCATTAGGAGGTAAAGAGTTCCTTTTCTTTACATTATTTAGTCTCAGTTTAATACATGGTGTTCTAAACATTGGTTTTTATGTTACAACTGTGTTTTAACTCTACTTTATGTCCCTAACATTGTTCATTTGCTATCATTTCAATATAAACATGAAATTGTGAAAAAGAATTTTGATGCAGATATAAAATGCTTCAATTACAGTGACAGTAATTTTGGAAACTTTCTGTTCCATTTTTACTTCCACCAGCCCAATGACATCTGGACTGCCCTAGACTCTGTGTTAATGGATTCTAGTTTGACTTGGTCATGATTGTGGAATACACTGATTTCAAGTCTTTTGAAATTGTTGAAACATACTTTATATTTATAGCTTAAGACATGGTCTTATTTTGGTGCCTGTTTCATAGATGCTTAAAAAAAGTATTCTGTCTTGTTGAGTAGTATTCTAATGTCACTTAGTTCCTGCTTACGTTCACATCTGTTTCCGTGCTTATTTCTACCAGTTTTTGAGAAAAGATTGTTGAAATCCCTATTTATATATGTACATTTGAGCATTTTTCCTTTCAGCTCTGTCAGGTTTTGCTGCATGTGGTTTGAGGTTCATTTGTTGATATACATAGTTTTTGGCTCTTATGTCTTTTTCTTACTGTTAAACTTTATGAAGCCTTTGTATATTTTGGATACAGTTCTTTTTATCAGATAAGTATTTTGCAAATATTTTCTCCCAGCATATGTGTATGGCTTGTATTTTTATTTTAACGGTCTTTCACAAAATAGTTTTTAATTTTAATGAAGCACAACTTAATTTCTTCTTTGTGAATCTTAGTTTGGGGTCATATCTAAAAAC
>NW_008355158.1:71571-91670 GCF_000622305.1 Nannospalax galili
CATAAAGTCAGTATGTAAGGTCTTTATTATTTAAAAAAAATTTATTTAGGTTCTTTTTTTAATACATTTTTCTGATTAAAATCTTAAAAATTATTTTATGTATTTATGTGTTTTGCCTACGTGTATGTTAAATGCACCAATGCCCATGGAGGCCAGAAGAAGGTGTTGGATCCCATGGAAATGGAATTAAAGACAGTTGTTAGCTGCCATGTGGGTGCTGGGAGGCTAACCCAGGTCCCCAGCAAAAACAGCCTGTGCTCTTAGCCACTGAGCCATCTTTCCAGCCCCTTATTACCAATCCTAAGCTTTTTAAAATAATTTTTTCTCTCGTGATATGTATGTTACTTTTATGTATTTTTTCGTATGTGCATTTTTTTCAGTTCTTATATTCTTATCCACTTATTGATTGACATAGCTTTTGTAGTTGCTTTTAAAGAATATTCTCAGTACTAATACTTGACTTGTTGTCCAGAACTATTGCTTATCCCTATTTATTTATTGATTGATTGATAGATTGATTGATTGATTGGTCTTTTTGAGATGGGTTTCCTGTAATCCCAGCTGGCCTGGAACTCACTGTGTAGACCAGGCTGGCCTCAATTTCACAGAGATCTTCCTGCCTCTGCCTCCTGAGTGCTGGGATAAAAGGCATGTGCCTCCATACTCAGCTTCTACTTATATTCTTGTTTCACATATTTTTATTCTATTTGAATTGTATCGTGTGTACTAATGTATATTGTGAGAATTTGGAATTCAAATTTTTCCTATACTGACTCATTTCATATCAGTATGAGTCCATTTCTGGCTTTTCAGTTCTTTGTATTTGCTTGGCTGTTCCTTATCGCTTCTCTCTCTCTTTTTTTTTTTTTTTTTTTTTTTGGTCTTTTTGAGATAGGGTCTCCCTGTAGCTCCAGCTGTCCTGGAACTCACTATGTAGACCAGGCTGGCCTCGAACTCACACAGATCTGCCTCCCTAGCCTCCTGAGTGCTGGGATTAAAAAGGCGTGCGCCACCACGCCTGGCTTACTTCACTATTTTAATATAATTTTGTAATATATCATTACTATCAAAAAGGACAACTCTTCCACATTTTCATTATTTCCCTAGGCATTCCCAGTATATTTTTAGTTTTAGGACCATTTTGTTGAGGTTGGCATCATTATCTGTCTAGGGGTGTTAGGTTTATTTTCTCACCAATTAAAGAATTAAAAGGCAGGACAATCTCTCACCAGCAGAGAGCGGCAGCCAAACAGACTTTTATTGAGAGATAAAGAATCACATCCATACACATAAAAAAAAAAAATCACACACACACACACACACACACACACACACACACACACACATTCATACAGAAAGACGAGGCTCTCCACAAGTGGAGATGGGACCTGGGAGCTCAAATGCACTGTCCCTGGGAGAATATGGGTTTTAAGAGTTTTGGTTGTTTCTTCTCTAATTTTGGATTGGTCAACTTAAATGAAGAAGTGGGTGTGCTCATAGGCTTATGACTGGAAACGATGAGGTGTGCAGACCTATTTGACTTTGAGCAAGTCAGTTGAAAACACCCTGTTGGAGTTAAAAAAATAAAATAAAATAAAGCCTTTTTGCCAGAAAGGAAGAAGGGAAGTATGTCATTTTTATTCCTTCTCAGTGACCCTGTTTGCTCATTAGGGACTCAGTTCCTTACAGTTTTGTTAAGTTCCACAAAAAATCAGTTGAAACAGTGTTTGGCATTAGGTCATAGCCCATTCCCACATTAATTAAGGCTATAAATCACTTATAGTCCTACATAAAGAGTTTTATATTTTTTTCATTGTACACTGTATTAGTTTCCATGCTTTTGGGAATTGGAATTCTTTTTTTAAAATTTATTTTATTTTATGTGTATGACTGTATTGCCTCCATATGTGTAAATGCACCTGTGTTGTGCAATACCCACAGAGATTAGAAGGCACTGGATTCCCCTAGAACTGGAATTATGGATGGTTGTTAGCTGCCATGTGGGTGCTGGAATTCGAACGCAGGTCCTCTGCAAGAGCAGCCAGTGTTCTTAATCACTGAGCCATCTCTCCAGCCCGTTCTTTGCTTGTTTTAAAAATAATTTATTTATTGTTTTTATTTTATGTGTATGAGTGTATTGCCTGTGTGTGAGTGTAAAGTGCACCTGTGTCATGCAGTGCCTGAGGAGGTCAGAAGAGGGCTTCAGACCCTCTAGAACTGGAGTGATGGAGGGTTGTTTGCCACGATGTGGGTGCTGGGAATTGAACCCAAGTCCTCTGCAAAAGCAATCAGTGTTCTTAACTGCTGAGCCATCTCTGCAGCCGGGAATTCTTTTTTATTTAATTAACTTTTGCAAGTTTTTGGAAACATTGTCAATTTTTGTATGTAGCTAATGTAGCCTTTTATGAATTTTGATCATTGTCCATTTATTTACCATGACTGTTCTAAGTAGATGATTCATTACCCACTACTAATGAAAAATTTATGAACTGCTACAGGAACTACCACTGGTGAAGATGCCTGGCACTGCTCTTTTGGCACAGTTTCCCTGCTAACATTGCCAAGTGTGGTTTTGAGTGAAAAAGAACCTGGCTGTCATCAGAGGCACAGAAGTAGAATAGGTAGCTGCATTGAACTAACGTGTAGGTGTAGCAGGTGCAGCAGAAGAGTTTGTAAATAGTTTAAGGGAATGATTATCGTGTAGAGACTGTGGAATCTTGGCTAGAAAGGAAGAAATGAGAGATGAATGCTAAAAAGCATGGGCCTCTGTATATGTTCTGTATAGTAGGCCTATAAAAATGTTAGATTTATTAGCTTTATTTTATGTGTATGAGTGCACCACATGCATGCAAACCCACGGAGGTCAGAAGAGGGCATTGGATCCCCTGGAACTGGAGTTACAGTTGTAAGCTGCCATGTGGGTGATAGGAACTGAACCGAGGTCATCTGTTAGAGCAGTTAGTGCTCTTAACCTCTGAGCCAGCTCTCCAGCCCCTGTATAGCAGGTTTTAATTGGGCCAATGACTGTGAAGTGAAAGAACTCAAGGTGGTGCGATGGAAGGATAGATAAGTGAAGAGAGATGCTTGAAATAGAAACTTTAGAGCTTAACAGTTATTGGTGATCATAAATCAAGGATATAATAATGCTGTTGAATGGCTAAATTAGGGTAAAGTAAAAGATAGTTGGAAGTGAAGACAAGGAACCGTTGCTATTCATATTGAGAGCTAGGACAAGATTTTCATCCAGTGCGGACATTTTCAGTAATGAAAAGAATTATCTAGTATTTTAGAAAATACTACAGGGTATAGTGCTATGTAGTCTAATGACAGAAACAAGTGAAACAGTGGAGCTTTTCAAGGAAAGAAGAAAACTGGTTTGAAAGGGAGCAAAAGGGGATACGTTTTCTACTTATAGGGCCATGAATTATGAAAGAAAAATTCCTTCAGTGTTAGCTGTTAGAGAAATGAGCTATCCAGATGTCTCTTAATGCAAGAAGGTATAGTGAATATTCAGGCAAAAACTGTGTCACCAGAATAGCCTTCTAATGATGTACTATGATTTCTAGAGAACAAGGCAGGAAGCTTGGTGGGAATGAGAAAAGATAGCTTGCATCAAGTTAGTGAATATAACACCAATAGATAAAAACTGTTAGGACAGGGACACCAACCGATTAGAACTGAGTCATTGCTGGTGCTTATGTCAGCCTTACATGGGGCCATTGGTCTGATGATGGCTTATCTGTGAGGCTTGCACCTCTGGTGGTTAGAGAGAGGGGTGGTATATAGGGTTGTGAGTGAGGTGTGTATAGGAAGCTAGTGATCAGTTTACACCGGAAGGAATGAGGGTCTGACTTGTAGTATGATGACCAAAGGAATGTGCAGAGACCTCCTGGCACTAGCCCTGAGACATTTCATGGTAGAGATTGGGCTGGAAGATCTGTCACACCCTACCGCATTACTTATGGAAGCATATACCTTTATTTCTTGGTGCTATTTGGAGACATGTTTGCAAAGGTTCGGCTCCTTCTTTTATTTCAGTAGTTCAGTTCTCTGCTTTATTTAACATGTAGTCAGGCTATATCCCCTTCTAACTTTTCATTAGCTCCTTTCCTCACAAGTGATTCTCCCACTTTGTGGATATCTGTTTGTTTTCTTTCAATTAAATTTTTTTTGCCATTATTAGCTATCTTAAGTTTCCTCAGCATGTAATTCTACTTATTGATATTTTATACCTTTATGGTAAATTTCCAAATTTCATTTGCTAAACAAAGGCACACTTACATTGTTAGATTTAGTAGACAGGTTTAGACTTCTAGTTTTTTGTTTTTAATTAGAGGACTCATTGTATAGTTCCGGCAGGCACTGAACTCTGCTTCTCCTGACTCCCGATTGCTGGGATTGCAGGCATATGTTAACACATGGTTAGTTTGTGGAGTTTTGAATTGCTTGCCTGGGACCTCCCAGTGTGTTTTGTAACTCATATTTTAGTATCATCAATTGTGGAAGTTTTCTGTCAGGGTTCTTTCCCAAGGAAGCAGCTTTATGGTTTCATCGTGACATTTTTGCCTCATCAGAGCAGGATCGCTTAGTTCTTTTGCTGAGGCACAGTTCTGCGGCCCTCTTCTAGGCCTGTTTTCTGGGGCATTAGTCTCGCTGAAGTACTGCTTCTTGTGTCCTGGACTTGTCTGATGGAACCATCGCTTTAATCTCCTGTTCCCAAGAAGGCAGTCTGACTCCAGTGCTGAGGTTTTTGTTTTTTTGTTTCAATTTTTTCCATAGCTCATCATTTTGTACTGAGAATTTAGCCCTGAGCCCTATATCCAGACTGGGCCCCACTTTCCATTTTGATTTTTCCTTCCTACTTGTTTTTTTTTAAAAAAATTATTTGTATTTTTATTTTATATATATGAGTGTATAGCCTGTGTGTATGTAAGTGCACCCATGTCTTGCAATCCCCTGGGAGGTCAGAAGAAAGCATCAGATCTCCTGGAACCGGAGTTAGCTGGTTAGTTAGACAGCAGTTAGCCACCATGTGGGTGCTGGGAATCGAAACCAGGTCCTCTGCAAGAACAGTCATTGTTCTTAACTGCTGAGTCATCTTTCTAGCCCCCAACTTTTCCTGTTTTAACTAAAGATCTGAGTGTTTTATTTTATTTTTATGGAGTAGTAAGAGAGATCTGTACTATAGTCAGTCTTCCATATTTACCCTGGAAGGAGAAAAGTCCATTTAAAAAATTTATTTTTATGTGTATGAGTGTTTTGCCTGTGTTATGTAAGTGTACCATGTGTGAGCCTGGTGCCCAGAGGGCACTGGATCCCTGGGAACTGGAGTTAAGGCTGTTTGGTAGCAGACAGGTGGGTGCTGGGAACTGAACTTGGGTCTATCTGGAAGAGGAGTAAGTGCTCTTAACCACTGAGCCATTTCTCCAGCCCCTTATTTTATTTTTAAAATTGCATTTATTTATTGTATGAATGTTCTGTGTGTGCCATAGCACATGTGTGCAGGTCATCAGAGGACAACTTTCCTCTCTCCCACCATGTAGGTTGCAGGGATGTAGCTCATGTGATCAGACTTGAAGCAAACACCTTTACTCACTGAGTCATCTCACTGGTCCCCAGAAAAGTAGCTTTTATTTTATTTTATTATTTTTAATGAATGTTTTTTTCATGAGTTTTGTGGATTTCATACAATAAATCTTAGTCATATTTATACACCTCCCATCCACATCCCCTATATCCCCCCCAACACCAGATTTCATGCATACTGTCATATTTGTTAAGGCCTATCTGGTCAAGCTTTTGTACCAATATCCCTTGGTGCAAGTTCATCCACTGGAGTCTAGTCACTCCCTTAAACTCTTCCCTCACCCAGTAGTAATCAGTTGCCAATAGTTCCTCAGCTAAGGTTTGGGCCTGCTGCACATTTCCTCAGTTCTATACTAGGTTTTTGTCTGATTGAGTCTGCATGGGTCTTGTGCATGCTGTCACCATTGTTTCAAGTTCGTATGAGCAGTTCCTAGAGGTCCAAAAGTCTCTGTTTCTGTATGTTTATGCACCCACCCTGGCCCTTACAATCTTTCTGCCCCTTCTTCCGCAATGATCCTTGATTATCTCCCAGAACTTGAAGGCAAGACCCTACTGCTGAATACAGGACATACTTCAAACACAATGGATTGTGGAGGCCTCCTCCCTGAAGACTAGCTCTCATAGTTCTAGAGGATACTATGTAAGCTGCTAAGGGAGAAAATCAATCAGTGGCCCAACCCCAGCTTCCAAGCCTAATAACTGCAACAATGACCAGAACAACAAACTACATTGGTGCAGTAGTGGCACTTTTGTCTTGGGGGTTATCAACAGCTGTTGACTTGGACTTAAAACCCTCTCAGTGGGAGGGAACTCATGGGTGACACTGTAAACATAGCCAAATACACATGGATGGAGAGGTTATAGACCCTAGAGAAAACTCTATCTCTGGCATATATCTAGACAAATGAAATTTCTTACTGTATGCTAAATATGCATCTTTATATTTACAGACAAGTATTCCTCTCACCACTCATCAAAGAAGCTTCTTTTTACAACAGATGGAGACTATTACAGAGTTCCACAAGTCACACACAGACATGCCCAGCCCTAAGTGACAAATCTTCAGTGGAACCTCTATACCTAAGGCTCATGGAACATAGTGGAACAGGGGGTAGAGAGAATACTAACACATCCCTCAACTCTCACCAGCGAAGCTTCCTCATGCCACAGAGTTTGATGCACACAGAAGGCTACAGTTTGCCAAGGTGTAGAAAATAAGAGACCACAGAGTGTGTGTCCCTAAATAGGACTTATGTATTAAACCTGACCCATTCATGGCTTAGAAAAGTAGCTTTCAAATCCAACTACCAAGAGGTTTATTTTTATAATGATAGAAGGCAGTAGGATAGCCTTTGACATGCTTAATTCTAACTACAAAAATTTTGTACATATAGTCTTTGGCATGGGATGAAAAGTCTTAAAAGGTCTACAAATTAAACTAGCCTACCTATGTCTCTAATACAGACCGTCACCAGCCACTCTATGACTGTCCTATGTGCGGGCTCATCTGTACAAATTACCATATTCTCCAGGAACATGTTGACTTGCATTTAGAAGAAAGCAGCTTTCAACAAGGTATGTTTGTATGGCTAAAGATAAAAGTATCTTAATGTCTACTTCCTGGGATACATGTCTTTTAGGTTAATGATACAGAGGGGGAAAAAAGTCATACTGTCTAAAAGTAAACCTGTTCTTTAATTATGTAGCTATAATGTTTTCTTTAGAAGTTGTTTTATAGAAAAATTGTAAAGAACTATGGGGACGACATCCAAACCAAAGTGTTATACATCCTGGATTTTGCTCCAAAGCAGCAGTATTTAGAGGACACACCATTTAAGACAATGATTTTTTAAAATTTTATACCATTTAAAGTTTTTTATTTACAAGTTAAGGTCGTTCCTTCATCAGCTAGAAGTAACTGAATTTAGCATTTGGCCAGCAGAATTTTTTTGAACTAAGAAGCTATCATATAGCAGATATAATTTAAAAAACTATTTGAATTTATATGAATTGCATAACCTAAAAGCCTCAGAGTTTTCAGCTGCTTGCCTCAACTTCTAAAATTGCTTATCAGTTTAAAAATGACTATAAAAGTTTACTTCTGTTCTCTGTCTTTTGTAGTATCTGTACATGTACGTGTGTATGTGTATGTTCATGTGTGTCCAGGCACACATGTATGAGAGTACGTGTGTGTGGAAGCCAGAGGAGAACCTTGGGTATCATCCTCAGGAATGCTGCCCACCTCCTTTAAGACAGGGCCTCTGTGACTGTGAGCACTAAGGATTGCTTCTGTCTCCGTCTCCCCAGTGCTAGAGTTATAAGCATACACAAACACACCCAGCAGTTTCAATGGGTTCTGGGGATTGAACTCAGGTCCTTGTGCTTGTGAGGCAAACACGCTAATGACTGAGCTATTGCTCCAGTCCAGTTCTCTGTCTTTTAAATGGTAACATTAAGTCATTGTTGCCGAGCTTTAGAAGTGGAAGGATCTTATATGAGTTTCCTAAATCCACTGAAAAATAATATGAAGTTAACTTTAAGAGAAGTCAGTAATATTCTATGCTGTTTCAGTTTCTGAAGTTTTAATAAGATTAAATACTGAAAGGATCTTTAGCGTTCAGCATCAGTGACTTAGTACCAATGTAAGCTAACTCCTAACTGTAAGAGGATGATTACTAGAGCAATGATGGAAGAGTATTCCACTTTGGTGGTGTTCTACTTCTTCAGTTGGTATGCTATCTTTCTTTGAATAAGACTGTAAGGGAGGGAGTACTGTGGAAGGACAACCCTTTCAAAGCTGTATGTCTAGTAATCCTCACTGTGCTTATCATAGGCACTGTATTGACACATGCATTCTATATGTCTATAGTAATAAAAGGGGGATATGGTTCAAGCAAGTCAGAAGATAGTCTCAGAATGTGTTAAAAATCAGTTGTGAGCCAGGAGTGGTGGCTCATGCCTGTAGTCCCAGCACTTGGGAGGCAGAGGCAGGTGGGTCTCTGTGAGTTCCAAGGCCAGCCTGGTCTACATAGTGAGTTCCAGGACAGCTGGGGCTACAGGGAGACCCTCCTTCAAAAAGACAAAAAAAAAAAAAAAAATCAGTTGGGGATTACATGTCCCAGGAATGGAAGGGGGAACCAAATAGGGTGGTGACAGCAGCTGAGAAAGAATATTCAGTTTATAACTAAATCATTAGGTGGTGGGCTCTAACGTCTCTAGATTGAGGAATGCCTAGAGAACTGCTTCATTGTACCTTCTGGATGTGTCTGAGAGAGTGCTTCCACAGGAAACTGATCTGTGTGTCAGCAAACTGAGTGGAGAAGATCTGCATTCAATGTGGGCAGTACCATCCAGTTATGCTGGGATTCTAGATGGACCAGGACAGTTGAAGAAGGCAAAAACTTACCCTAGCTCTTCCTTCTGGATTTGGATCTGTTTCTCCTGCTGCTGCCCTTGGGCATCAGACTCCAGATTCTTTGGTCTTTGGACTTGAACACTTACATGAGTGGCCCTTCCAAAGATCTTGTGCCTTTGACCTCAGACTAGGCTCTGTACCCTTGCCATACTGGTTCTGGAGCTTCCAACTTTGGACTGAATCTCACTACTGACTTCCCAACAGGCTGTCATACAATATCTTGGAACTTTCATCCTGTGTGATTATGTGAACCAGTCCCCTAATAAATCCACTCCATCCCTCCCTCCCTTCCTCCCTTCTTCTTGTTCCCTCTTTCTCCCTTTTTCCCTCTCTCCTCCTCTCTCCCTCTCTTTCTCTCTCACCCCTCTTCCTTTCTCTCTCCTTTCTGCCTTTGCCTCCCTCAGTTTTATTTCACTGGAGAATCTTGAGCAATAAAGGGGATAGGGGAAACAAGATGTATCTGGAAGGCACTGATGAACAAGTCTGAGAATCACTGGGAGGGAGGAGGCAGGGCATTATGTTATGAAGTTATGCAACTTGTTTGGGACCAAACTATAATTATTATATAACAGGTGGACTTCACAATGCGTTTTTGTGTTCTTTATTATTGTATTCTTTCTACTGGTATTTCTTTTGAAAATCAGTCACCATTAGTTGTGTTCAGAGGCATCAATGAAGAGTGTTACTTAACCTCTTAAATTTTGGTTTCCTTGGTAGATAGTAATTCATAAAGTTGTTATGAAAATCAAATCAGTTAATAAAAACTACTTATTATAGCTTAAGCACTGAGTATTGGCTGTTACTTAACAGAAACAGTTCTGAGTTCCATCAGATTTGGGTGTCAAGGTTCCAAATAGCAAATAATGTAATTTATTTTTAAAATATTAATTGATGAGTAGGCATTGATTATAGCAGTCATTTTATTCTGAACACTAAAAATATCTAATAGGCATGGATGGAGTCCAGTGTTCTGGCGATCGAGAACTAGCTCACCAGCTTCAACAAGAAGAAGACAGAAAGAGGAAATCGGAAGAATCAAGGCAAGAAATGGAAGAATTTCAGAAGTTGCAGGTACAAGACTGGTAACAATTACACTTAGTAGAGCTCTTATTTCTCACATATGCTTTTAAGACTTCTGCCTATTGTGTCCATATTATTAAAATGGATTTTTTAACTCTGTAGTTCATAAAGGACACCATTTAAAAGTAGCTATTCTGGTCAGATATTTGAATAATCATTTCATACATAATATCAAAATATTCACAGTAAATCTGCAAAACTTTTTTTAGCCTTCCCACTTTTCCTTGTTTTCAGAGATAGAATGTTTAGGTGATTTACTCAGAGTTAGACACCTATTAAGTAGTAAGTGCATCCAAGCCTACACAGATTGAGGGGCAGAGCAGCAAAGTGCACTGAGAATCTGTTTGTGTGGTTCCTTAAGAGTAAAAATTATTTAGAATTAATCTCCCAGTCTTAAATTCTTTTGAAGATTTCAATTTCAGGGATTTTTCATTCTAATCAAAGTTCAGAAGTTTGTATTTGATGATGTTTGAGGCTAGCTTTATCCTAGGTGAGTGTAGTAGCTACTGAATTAAACTGGCAACATCTGGGGTTTTTTAAATACATTTTTCATGTTTTTCTGTTTTTTCATTTCTAATTTGTGGACTGTAGTGCCATTTGTGCTAATACTGCTTGTAGAGTTTTTAAATGTCATTTGTGTGTATCAATTGGATAGTATATAAATAAAAAAGGCTTATGAATGGATTTGAAAATGTTCCAGGCTTGTGTATTTCTCAAAGCCTTTAATAATGAGCATTATATGTCTAAATTTTGTCTTTTTTTTTTCCTTAGACATTTTTACATATGGCCATTTTCCCTTGAAATGTATTTTAGAAGATCTTATTTAGGATTTTTTTTCCCCTTACTGGTTACACTGATGGGCAAAATATTTTTCCTGTCAGGATTCAGAGGAGGAATGAAAATTGGCTTTTCCTAAGTCTTTTTTGCCTTATATATTGGTATTACAGTGCTGTGACCAAAATTCCTTACAGAAAAAACTTAAAGGAGCAATTATTTGAGCTCACAGTTTCACACCATCATGGCACTGAGCATGCAGGGAGCCTATTCACATCATAGTAGACCTGGAAGCAGTTGGTATGACAGAAACCAGAGGCCTGGGTATATCCTTAAAGGCCTGCCCCTTAGTGACCAGGGAACACACAGGGAGGCTGTTCTCATCACAGTGGATCAGAAAGTAGTTAGTGTGACAGGAACCAGAGGCCCAGGTATAACCTTAAAGACCTACCCCTTAATGACCTACTTTTGCCAGCTTGGCTCAAGGCCCTCCAAAGGCTCTACAACCTTCCAACTAGTATCTGATCTGGGTATAGACATTCAAAAACATGGCTTGTGGTGAATATTTCAGGTTCAAAGTGTAATACTAAAGTAACAATACAGATAGTTTCAATATTTAAAGAAGTTTGTTACTTTGTTAGTTACTTTTCTTATTGCTGTGATCAGGTACCTAACAAGAAGCAACTTAAGGGAAGGTTTATTTGGCTCACAGCTTGAGGGAATACAGTGGCAGAGAAGGCATGGTGGAAGCAATTGGGAGGCGTTATTTTTTTATTTTATTATTTGCGTGTGTGTGTGTGTGTGTGTGCATGTGTGTGCATGTGCCCATGCTTGCATTGCCATGGTGTGTGCATGTGAAGGTCAGAGGACAACTTTCCAGAGTGAGTTCTTTCCTTCTACCACCTGGGTCCCGGGGATCAAACTTTGGTGGTCAGTCTTGGCAGTGAGGGCCCTGTCCACTGAGGCCTATAGCTCTCCCAGGCCTATAGCTGCTTTCAATCCTGCCCAGTCTCTAAGTTTAAACTTACACTTTACCTTACCTAGCTTCACATTTTTTTCAACTTTCTGCTCTTTCTCACTGTAGACCAGATAAGAGAAATAAGTAGTAGCCATGATACAACCTGGAGGATATTTATCTTGTCTTGAGAGTTCCTCTACCAAATTCATCCATTGCTTTTGAATAGTCAAGTTCACAAAACATAAGAAGAAAAAAGACAAATTCTTTGCCAGAATAGATCTCAAATTTTCAGCTTCTAGCCCAGCTCTCAGTAAAGTTCCCTCTGAAACCTCATGAACCAGGCCTCCAATGTTCACATTCCACTTAACATCCCGATCTAAACTCCCATCAGAATGGCCTGTTAAACTCAGCTTACAGCTTTTCAAGTCCAAAGTTCCAAACTCTTCCACATTCCTCTTTAAACAAGTTCCAAATTCCAAGAACCATGTAGTCAAGCTTGTTACAACAGCCTAACTCCTGGATAACAATTTTCTTACTCCTTTCTTGTTGCTTTCGTAAAATAACTGACAAGAAGCAACCTAAGGAGGGAGTATTTACTTACAGTATGAGGGTAGAGCCCATTGTGGTGGGGAAGGCATGGCTGCCAGTCAAATTGCATCTGCAGTCAGGAAATAGGGAGAGGTGAATTCTGATGCTCACCTTCTTTTATCCTTTTGATTCAGTCTGTGATCTCAGCTGTGGGATTGTGTCACTCATATGCAGAATGGGTTTCCCACTGCTCTTCACCTAGTCTAGAAGCCCCTCACAGGGGGCTAAGTCCCATCAAATTGAAAATCAAGATTAACTATCACAGATAGTTATTATTATAGTTTATTATTAAGTTAGTGGTGTATGTGATTTAGATTTTTTTCTTTTTCAAAAAATATATTTTATTATTTTCATTTTATGTGAATGAGTGTATTGCCTGCATGTAAGTGCACACTAGTTTATTATTAAGTTAGTGGTGTATATGATTTAATTTTTTTCTTTTTTAAAAAGTCTATTTTAGTATTTTCATTTTATGTGAATGAGTGTATTGCCTGCGTGTAGGTGCACCTGTGTGTGCAGTACCCATGGAAGTCAGAAGAGGGTGTCAGATTCCCCTGGAACTGGAGTTACGGACTATTCTTAGCCGTCATGTGGGTGCTGGGAATCGAACTCAGGTCCTCTGCAAGAGCAGGCAGTGCCTTTAACCCCTGAGCCATCTTTCCAGCCTGTGTGATTGAAATTTCATAAAAATATTTATTTTGATTTGTATTAAAAAATCCACAAGCACTAGCGTGGTGGCACACGCCTTTAATCCCAGCACTCGGGATGCAGAGGCAGGCAGATCCCTGTGAGTTCAAGGCCATCCTGGTCTACATAGTGAGTTCCAGGACAGCTGGGGCTACAGGGAGACCCTGACTCAAAAAAAAAAAATCCACAAGCCAGAATATTTCAATATATGTTGCTGTATTTCCATTTCATGGCTGTAAATTTCCATTTTATTGAAGTACAGAATATAAAAGTAAGTTCTTTGTTTTTATGATCAACAGCGACGCTACGGCTTAGATAATTCTGGAGGATACAAACAACAGCAACTATGGCACATGGAGCTAGAAGTTAGCAGGGGAAGAATGCATCCGTCTGAATTCCACAGCAGGAAAGCTGACATGATGGAGTCGCTAGCTATTGGAATTGATGATGGAAAAACAAGAACTTCCGGTGAGTGCTTAGTCTTCAGAGCCACAGTAATAATCAGCCATTTGAATTTGCTTAATTTCCACAGTCCAAAGTTTATGTAGTTTTTTTATTTATTTAATTATTTAATTTTTTTTTTTTATGTGCATTGCGTATATTGCCTGTATGTAGGTAAGTGCACCCATGTCGTGCAGAGTCTGCGGAGGTCAGAAGAGGCTGTTGGATCCCCTGGAACTGGAGTTACAGACAGTTAGCTGCTATGTGGGTGCTGGGATTCGAACCTGGGTCTTCTACGAGAACATCCAGTGTTCTTAACCGCTGAGCCATCTCTCCAGCCCCATGTTTATGAGTTTTAAGTGAGATTATTTGTTCAGATTTTTTTTTAGGAAACAAACACAGCTTTTAGAGAATATTTATTATTTTAATTTTATGTGTATGAGTGTATTGCCTGCATGTATGTGCGTGCACCTGTGTTGTGCAATGCCACGGAGGTCAGAAGAGGGCATCGGATTCCCCTGGAACTGGAGTTCCCGCCATGCGGGTGCTGGGAAAGAACCCAGGTCCTCTGCAAGACCAGTCAGTGCTCTTAACTGCTGAGCCATCTCTCCAGCTCCAGGAAACATAAACTCATCTTTTAGGAAATAAGGTCTCCTCACTAACCTCAGCCTGGAACTCACAGAGATCTGCCTACCTCTGCCTCTTGTGTGCTGGGACTACAGGCATGCCCAACCACACTGGCAGTGATTAATTATCATCAACATCATTATTATTATTATTATTATTTTGGTCTTTTTAAGACAGGATCTCCCTGTAGCTGCAGCTGACCTGGAACTTACAATGTAGACCAGGCTTGCCTCAGTCTCACAGAGATCCGCCTGAGTGGTGGGATTAAAGGCATGTGCTACTGTGTCCAGCAATTTAAAAAAAGAAAGTGTTTAAAGCTATGAAGCCTTTCTTTATATTTTAATCCCTTTATGTACCTCTTTCTGATTCTAATTCTTCCTTCTCCACAAAACAAGTCATTATTCTGAATTTAGCCCTATTTGTCTGCCTCATTCTCTTACCATATGTATACATTCATAAGATATATATTCTACGTGTGTCACTATACATACGGATGGAATTAAATACATCTGATCTAAACTGTTTTTGTTAAGTATATTGATTGTTATAGCTGAACTTAATTTTAGCTGCTGTGTATAATTCCTTGTATGAATTGGGTCCCACTTTGTTTACATGATTTCATGTTGATAGACATTTAGGACATTTTTAGTTTTTTGCTCTTTAAAATTTATGAATAGATTATCAGGCATTTCCCTGACATTGCATCCAGAACTGGTTGCTATGTTAAAGGGTTTACAGATCTCCAACTTTGCAATGGATTGTTTTTCAAAGTGATCATAATTTACATTCACACCACTGTATTCCTAACACTTTATTAAATTTTGGCATTTTATGGAGCATGAGATGATACATAGGAGTGTTCCTTTGGGGGGTGGTCACAAATGTATATTCTTTTATGTTTCTTTAAATAGGCTATATGCTTAGGACTTCTCAGGGACTTCTTAGGACTTTTCAGAAGGAAAAGGAGGGATCTGTTTTTCCCCGCTTATTTATAGCAGTGTTACCATTCTAAGTACTTATTTATAACAATATTCAGAACAGCACTTATTTCTCTTAGTACCATTTATTGAACCTGTTTTCCTTCTATAATACTTGGATAGTTACTTACGCTTTCACATGTCATCAGTCTCTTCGTAAATCCTGTCTTTATAGTGGTGTCCATGTGTCATAGGGTATCCCAGCAGGTGTGCAGTATGAATTGTTAGGGTTCAGGAACCAAATATTAAAGTTTGTCTTTATAGTTATGTCATTCTTTAATGTCATTTTTGTGTATGTTTTAGGGTTATACAATACAATAGTATAAAATAAACGTCTTTAAAAGAATAAAGAATGTGATTTGTTAATATATTATGTCCCTTTATAAGCTGCATTGAAATTTACAAGTGATTGATTTCATTGCAGAGATTTTATTTTTATTTGTGTGTGTGTGTGTGTCTGTATGAGTATATGCTGTATGTGTATGTGGGTGCCCAAGGAGGCCAGAAAAGGGTGATGGATCCCTTTGAGCTGGAGTGACAGGCACTTGTGAACTGCCTGACATGGATACTGGGAGAAAACTCTGATCCTCAGCTCTTAGCTGCTGAGCCATCTCTCCAGCCCCATGGCAAAGATTTTTATTTTTATTTTTTAGCAGTTATACAAATGTTAATTAGAACAGCTATTATTTAGTGCCCCTTTATGTATTTTCACAATAGAATATAATTTAATAAAAGATAGATTATCTTGGTAACATCTAAAGAGATTTAAGAATGAAAAAAATTCTTCATATGTTTTTTTTTTCCCTTTAAAGTGGTTATATAGTGCCATTGCTAAGACAAAGTAGCCAAGGGAGTGAGGTATTCCTGTATTACATGTAGCAAGCATGCCAGAGTATACTGAAATGCACATTACTTTATTCTTACAAGTTTCCCCTTTTAATTATTTTTTTCTTTTGTGTGTATGAGTGCTTTACCTGTGTATATGTGTGTCCCTGTTTTGCAGTGCCCACAGAGACCATAAGAGGGCATTGGACCATTGGAACTGAAGTTGGTGGTAAAACTGCCATGTGGGTGGCTGAGAACTAAACTCTGGTCCTCTGTAAGAGCAACCAGTGCTAATTAACTGCTGAGCCATTGCTCCAGTCCACCCTCCCCCCTTTTCATTCTTTTTTTTTTTTGTCTTTTTGAGACAGGGTCTCCCTGTTGCCCCAGCTGTCCTGGAACTCACTATGTAGACCAGGCTGGCCTTGAACTCACAGAGATCTGCCTGCTTCTGCTTCCCAAGTGCTGGGATTAAAGGCGTGCACCACCATGCCTGGCCCCTTTTAGGTCTTAAAGGGCAGTCTTAAATCTCCTCATTCAGCCAGGTGTGGTGGTACACACCTTTAATCCCAGAGGTAGGTGGATCTGTGTGAGTTCAAGACCAGCGTGATCTACATAGTGAGTTCTAGGTCAGCTGGGGCTACAGGGAGACCCTGCCTCAAAAACAGAACAAAACAAAACAAAAAATCTCCTCATCCAAGTCCATATTTATCTTGCGTGTTCTGAGTTCCCAGAGTACCCATTCCAAGTTACAATATTTAGTACTTAGTCACATATCATTTTCACTGTTCTTTTTCTTCAATGTAAATCTGATTTGAGTTCTTTGGAAATTTATAATTATCCAGTTTCAGTTCTTCATGGTACTGGGCACAGCTGTATAATTAATTGATTTTTCAAAATCTGTGTTCTTAGACAAACATTTTCTTATATGATACCTTTTATTCAAATAAAATACATTTAATAATTTTTCTTTATGGTGCCACATATTATGAGAAAGCATGAGCTATATAAGTAAAGTACCACTGCCCAAAGCTTCATAGAGTTTTAAAAATAGGCAAAATGTACACAGAGATCCGTAGTGTCCTGCTGTGGCAAAGTATGACTAGATACCTTAGGGGGTATCTAAAAAAAATAAATGCAGTAATGATTCTTAAAAGAATCAGAAGGTTCATTGAAACCAGTGCTGTTTGATCCTTGAAAGATTATTAGGATTTTAATGTAAGGAGAGTAATCTAAAAGGAAGAATCAGATGTATCCAAATACCTTGCTTAACCATATTAGAACACCTAATGGTCCAGAGGGCCACGAGATTTCAAGAGATGTCGTCATATTAATCTTTTTGTGTTTAGCATTTACTATCATGTTATGAATGTACAAATTATGATACTGAAATTGAATTAAAACTCATAGGTACAATATATTAGGTCGCATCCAAAATTATGACGAGTGGTCAAAATGTAAACTTGAAGAGAGCTTGCAGCAGGCATCGTATTGTGTAGACTAATACACAATATTTTTAGTATAGGCTGTAGGGAGCTATTTTCTTTTAACTGGGAGCCACTGATCAGAAATGTGTATAAGAAAGTGCAGGGAGGGGCTGGAGAGATGGCTTAGTGGTTAAGAGCACTGACTGCTCCTGGAGACAACCCACATTCGAGTCCCAGCACCCACATGGTGGCTACGAACCATTCTTAACTCCAGTTCCAGGGGACTCCGATGCCTTCTTCTGACCTCCACAGCATTACATGACACGGGTGCGCTCACATACATATAGGCAATACACTCATACACATGAAATAAAAATAATAAATAAAATACTTAAAAAAAAGTGCAAAGACAAGAAGAGTGTTCACTCAGCAGTTGTTACTTTGCTAGGCTTTGCAGATAAAGAGGTAAAAGAGGTAAGACATGCAGAGTTTCAGTGCAGTGTAATGAATACTGTGCCAGTGCCACGATACTTGGATTATAGTGACAGCAAGGATCCGAACTAAGGTTGAAGCAGTGTTAAAGAGAAAATGGAGTTGATAGCATTTTCTTATGGAGCTTGAAGCTGATGTTAGAAACATATAGACAGCCATGTAAAGGTGGTAAACGATCTCTAAATCTTCTAAATCTCTTCTTTATTTTAGGAATTATCGAAGCTCTCAATAGATTCTATCAGCACACTGCCACAGATGTGAGGTGTGTGTGGCTTTCTGCAGTGGTGGATCACTTTCATTCATCTTTTGGGGACAAAGGTTGGGGCTGTGGTTATAGAAATTTCCAGATGCTACTTTCATCATTATTACAAAGTGATACATATGATGAGTGCTTGAAAGGTATGTGAAATATCATCATCATCTGAGTTTATCATTTAATACATGTGATATGGATTACATAATTAAAAGCTTTTAACAAAGATTTTATGTGAGAAACTTTATTGCTGGTTGGAAGGAAAGAAACGATATAACAGAAAATGTCAGGAATAAGTGTCTTAAGAACTATGTTTTTAAGTATAGTAACATTACTAAATGATATTCTTCATTATTTTAGTACCTGGCCCTATAACTTGTTTGCTCATGTAATTTTAGGTATGTCAATTCCTTGCATTCCAAAAATTCAGTCTATGATTGAAGATGCATGGAAGGAAGGTTTTGATCCTCAGGGGGCTTCTCAACTTAATAACAAGTTACAGGGAACAAAGGCCTGGATTGGAGCATGTGAAATATATACACTTCTGACCTCACTGAGGGTAAAGTATGTACCTAAAATCTCCAGTTAATGTTACTACATTCATTTGAAATTATCAGCATTAAATTTAATATAGCTAAGGTTCACATTTGTTTTAGCTACTTTTTCATTGCTGTGATAAACAGCCTAAATGGGAAAGGGTTTATTTGGGCTCATAGTTCCTCCATGGTGGGGAAGTCATGGCAGCAGGTAGGGAAGCAGGGAAGGCATGGTGGCAGGAGCAGGAGGCTGGCTGGTCACATGCATAGCAGAGTATGAACAGAAAATAGGGCCCTGTTATAAATCCTCAAGGTGTGCCCCCCAGTGACCCTCTTCCCCCAGTGAGGTCCACCTCATAAAGGTTCTACAACTTTCCCAGATAGTACCAACATATTCTAACATCTGAGCCTGTGGGGACATTAAAAACTCTTACAGTTTGGATGTTTTGGAGATTTTATTGCCATAAGAGACAAAAGATGTACTGTTTATGCTGAAGTTTAAAATAATAAAGATATTACATGCTTTTAGTTATACTTTATAAAATAGTTTGAGTAATGTAGAAATGAGCCAACTTCAACAATTTCATTTCTTCAGGGTGACTCATTTTGAAGGAAGTATACCATTGTAGTGTGGTACCACATAGGAGAAACATCGATGTAGAGAAGTGGATGCACACACATTTTCCTATGATTTCTACTAGTGTTCTTTTCTGCAACTGGAACTAGAGAAAAATTTAAGTATTCAGAATATTTTTCATGTATAAAAACAACTACTGATTGACTTTTTAAATTTTTCAAATATTTTATTATTTTTATTTTATGTCTACGAGTGTTTTGCCTGTGTGTAAATGCTCCTATGTCATGCACTGCCCATGGAGGTCAGAAGAGAGTGTCAGATCCCCTGGAACTGGAGTTACCGATGATTGTTAGCTGCCGGGAATTGAACATGGGTCCTCTGCAAGAGCAACCAATCCTCTTAACTGCTGAGCCATATCTGCAACATCCTTATTGACTGTTGGGGAACCCTGCTGTTAAGGTTGGCTCCTTTAAAGGTTTAGAGATGTTTTATACAGACTTGGAAAATGTTTATTCTATATAAAACATATCTAAACATAAAGAAATTGTACCCTGGAGTAGAAGCAATCATTCCTTAAAAGTTAATTTATATTTTTAATAGGAACCATGTTGTAATTTAACAATTTTAATTTACAAGAGAACTTACAAGTCAATTTGATATCTAGTAATTATTTAATAATTGTTTTATTAGTATTAAACATAAATCTATACATTCACAACAGTCTCATTCAATAAATACTGTGGTTAGACACAATGTCACAACAAACCAGTTTCAAAACCAAGACCTATTACCTTGATGAATTTTTTGATCAGATGTATATGAAACTCTTAAAAGCCAGCAGCGCTTTACATATACATCC
>NW_008355158.1:91708-128971 GCF_000622305.1 Nannospalax galili
ATCTATTATTAAGGATCAGAGATGACTGAGGGTCTCCTGAGGTGTATGGGTGACCTGAGAATATTTACACTGGACAGCCTTTACAAAGCCTGGATCAAGCCTTCTCTTCCTAGCTTTTCCCAGATTGTATACTTTAGTCCTCCTCAAACCCAGGAGACTATGTGTGATTAGGGCCAAATTACATACAGTTGGCTGAGAAGAGTGGTTGGATACTCCGGTGAGGGTCCAATGACCCTGCTTGGCCCTCCTTCAGTGAAAGAATATGAAAGTCAACAAACCCAACTAGTTTACACCTTAGCTGTTCCAACTGCACAGTGCCTTTACTCTTAGGCTGTTTTGTTGTTCTCCTGGAAAAGTCTTGGAGAACATATCTTGAGATAATAGGCTTGAGTTTGAAGTGGGAGGGCCAATCCCATCTCCAGAGTCAGCGTTTCAGTGAGCTCAAACAGCACGTGACAATTTACCAATATAATTAATACAAAAAGGCATTTGTTTTTCTTTAGCCTAAAAGTTTTAAAATTTTTTATCCATATATTATTTTTAAACTAAGGCAAGACTGTAACTCGCATGGTGAATTCCTTTGAAGAGGGCTGTCAGTCTGGATTGGAAAAAATGTAACTTGTGCTGGTAACAGCTTGTCTCCTGTGGGCTGCAGTAGCCACTGCTATGGCGTGCCCCTGGGTGGGGTGGGGGAGGCCATGACCAGCGCTGCGCATGCGAGCCCTCAGTGCTAGCCAGCCGCCATCCGGGTGCACGCGGCATGAAATCATGTCCCCCCAAGGGGAAGCCTGTGGGGGCATGGAGGACTACAGGAGAAAGCCCTCCACATGGGGTGGTCCTCTCTGACAAGCCCCTTACCCAAGAAAAAGTTTACAGAAAAAAATGGCTTTTAAAATCTTTTTTCCATTTGTCTATGGCGCAAGTGCCTTAAATTCTTTAAGTGCTCCTGGCTACCCTCTGCTTTAAATCCTTTGTTTTTGTTTATGTTATGGGGCACTTGGAGTGGAGTGCCTTTTTGTCCTGAGGCAAGTTAATTTAAATTCTCACCTAACTGGTTTAGCTTGCACTTGAGTGCCCTGGGGGCGAGATAAAACAGATTAAGGAAGTTTGTTATTTTAGAAGTTGAATTCAAAGCTTGTGTGAAAATCCCTGCATGATAGAACTTTGGGGATTCTTTGTTTTTAGGGTCATCGTTCAAGATAGAAGAGGAAAGGGGGTAAAACACTGATTCCTAGGGGAACATTCCTGGGACCTGAAGGCCTCAGGGAATTCCTCACCCGTCCACAGTGCAAGCCTCAAAGACTCACACCGAAAGTAAAAGGAGGAAAGAGGAGAGACTGCTGTTCCTCTCCGCAAATTTAAGAGATCCAGCGACCGGCTCTAAGAGCAATTAACTGGTCATTGTGTTACCGGGTTTTTGCATTAGAAAGATATATAGATAGGGGGGTCTTGTCTACACCTGTGCGGGTAGAGGGCTAAGAGCCTTTGGCTAACATCAGGGGGTAGCCCTGATCAGAAAGCCTCAATTTCTCCTTCATCTTTAACGGTCCCATGCGAAGACTCAGACCAAAAATAAAAAGGAAAAAGAGGAGAGACTGCTGATCCTCAAGGGTGGGATGGCTAAGGCAAAGCTGCCACTACCCTCTTGGAGAGAGGGGGGTACTCACAAACTCTGCATGTTCCAGGAGCCTCATGTTCGGGTGCCAGCTGTGGGGTCTCTCCCTCCCTTTGTGGGTCATTGGCCACCAGTCCACAAGGACAAAGGGAGCAGAAGCAACGAACGGGGTCAGGACAGCCAGTGAGCATGACGGAAGAAAGCCTTTCCAGGGAGGCAGATTCAGTGATACAGCTCCATTTATTCAGTGGAGGTTAGGGAAAATGTAGTGTGGAGGCAGCAGCCAAAGCTTCAGCTCATAATATGCTTTATTTACATGTGGTAGGGGGATCCTATCATCTGGCTATAGGGCAATGCCTAATTATCATATAGAAAAAACCTGGGGGTAGTTTTATTGCAGGTAAGTATGCCAAAGGTCATGTTCTGAATAAGGTCAGGCATCTGTGCTTGGAGGCACTTTCCAGGTAAGTCAGGCAGGAAGCCCCTGCTGAGAAAGGAGCCGACCTTAACAGCAGGGTTCCCCAACAACTGACTTATAAAAATTTTTATTATTTTTATTTTTATGTATATGAGTGAATTGCCTGGGTGTATGTAAGTGCCCATGGAGGTCAGAGAGGAGCATCAGATACCTAAAACTGGAGTTACAGGCTATTGTTTGTTGCCATGTGGATGCTGGGAATTGAATCTGAGTCCTCTGCAAGAGCAGCTGGAGCTCTTAACTGCTGAACCATCTCTCCAGCCTCTGAGTTTATGTTGTTCCAAATTATTTGAGTGGAAAAAAAAAAATCCTGTGAGACGTCAGTCTTTTAAAATTTTTTAATTTTATTTTATTGTTTTTTAATTATGTCTGTGTGTGTGTGCCTGTGTGTGGTATGTGCATATGAGTGCAGATGCTTGTGGACCCCCTAGAGCTGTAGTTACAGGCGTAGAGTGTTATGGGAACTCAATTTGGGACTTGGGACCTCTTAAGAGTAGTATGTGCTCTTGACAACTGAGACATTTCTCCAGCCCCTAAGTTGTGTGTGTGTGTGTGTGTGTGTGTGTGTGTGTGTGAGAGAGAGAGAGAAAGAGAGAGAGAGAGTTAGAGGACAACTTTATGGACTCAGTTCTCTCCTTCCATCTTTATGTGGGTTCTAGTCTCGCCAGGGTACTGTGGTACTTATGTGCGTACTTGGGTGACCAGGCTTGCACAGCAAACACCCACCGAACCATCTCACTAGCCTAAGAAGTCAATTTCCAGTTGATCATCAGGGTTAGAAACACTGTAATTTGCAGTGTTATTTGCAGATGATTTTTAAAAATAAGCATGGTCCTTATTTGCTGTTCAAGAAGATTTTTTATTTTAGAAAATACTTGAAAGTTTTGAATCATTCACTAGTCCACTATGAATGGTTCTTAATTATTTTCCCCATGAAATTGTAAGTTTTCCGCTTGTTTCCTGTGCCTGCTGGAAGATGTAGAGCTTAGCTTCTGCTGTTCCTCCCACAGCCACCTCTGCCTCCATGCCTCCCCTCCTAGACAGACTGTAATTCCCCTGGAACTTAAGCTCAAATAAAGCCTTCCTTTTATAAGTTGTTTTGGTCGGTGTTTCTAGCACAACAGCAGTGACTAATACAGCAATTGGTACCAGAGAGTGGGCTGTTGGCTGTGAAGAACCTGACCATGTGGGGTTTTGGAGGAATGTGGAAGACTTTGGAAGTTTGGGCTAGAAAAGCAGTTGATTGACGTAAGCAGAGTTTAACAGGCCGTTCTAGTAAGTGCCTGGAAAGAAGTAGTGCTGAGAACAATGTAGTTCCAGAGGGAAATAATGACTTAAGCAGCACTTGGGATATTTTGACAAAGAGTCTGGCTGGAGTCTGCCCTCTACCAAAAAGCTTATCTGAGGCTAAGTTGAAAAGCGATGAACTAGTTTCTCTGATGGAAGAAATTTCAAGACAGCCTAATGTAGAAATGGTGGTATGGCCATTAATGGTGATTATGTAGATCTACAGTGAAAAAGAGCAAATGGGGAAGAAGGAGATTAAAGTGATTAAGGAGGGGCCTAGAGATTCAAACTTAAACAATGGAGAGAGTGCCTCCAAGGCAAGACCACACCCAATTAAGCCTCCAACTTGTGAAAGGAAAATGCTGCAGGGGCCACTGAGGAGAAAAGCTTCTAAAATGGATAAAGCAGGCTGGAGTCCATCCCAAACTTACAGTCAAACTTGGCAGTGTCGTTCACCCAGTGCTGGCTTTAGAGGCATGAAAGATGGAAGAGTGAAGGGGTCATCAGTTCCCCTGCATAAAGAAAGCCCTGATAGGCCATTGTGTGAAGCTGTGAAGGTGAAGCCTGATTGGCAGTGGAGACCCCAAGAAGACATTCATGATGCCAGAGCTGTGAGGCATCTGCCAAGGCCTGCAAATAGTAGTACCAGCCCAAGAGAAAGATGTATGTTGCACGCAGCAAAGCTGGAGAGGCTGAGCCATCTAAGCCCTTTGGAAGTAAAGTCCCAGAAGTCAGACATGGAGCTACTGGATTTGGTGTTTGTCCTGCTGGTTTTTAGTCTTGTTTTGGTCTGGTATTTCCTTCCTATGCCTCCATTCCTCCCTTTTGGAATGGTAATGTGTATTCGGTTCCACTGTATGTTGGGAGTATGTAATTTTTCTTTTGATTTTACATGGGGCTTTCAGTTAAGATATTTCCCTGAGTCTCAGAAGAGACTTTGGACTGTGGACTTTTGAATAGTACTGAAACTGATAATGACTATGGGGACTTTTGAAGTGGGACTAAATGCACTTTGCATTTTATATGATCATGAGCCTATGGGGACCAGGGGGTGGAATGTAATGGTCTGAATGAAAATATCCCCCATAGGCTCCAAGTATTTAGACATTTTGTCCCCAGATGGTGACCCTGTTTTGGGAGGTTTTAGAAGGTGTGGGTGTCCTGGAGGAAGTATGTCACTGAGGGTGGGCTTAGAGAGTTCTTAAGCCTTGACAGATCTCCAATTGCTCTCTTGTTTCTTGTGCCTGCTGGAAGATGTGAGAGTTTAGCTTCTGCTCCTCCTCCTCCAGCCACCTCTGCCACCATGCTTCCCCACCAAGATGGATTGTAATTCCCCTGGAACCATAAGCTCACATAAACTCTTTCTTTTATTTAAAAAAAAGAATTGTAAGTTTTCCAAGTTAACAGTTAAAATTTATACTTAATTCTTTTTTCCTTCATAGAGAAATAATGGGTAGATGAATTTGTTCTAAAGATTTTATATTAAAATAATTACATTGAAGAAAATATTTGTCAATTATTCTCTAATCTATTTCATCAATTTTTATAGGTGCCGTATTATTGATTTTCACAAGTCAACTGGTCCTTCGGGTACACACCCTCGCTTATTTGAATGGATATTGAATTATTATTCTTCAGAGAGGGAGGGGAATTCGAAGGTTGTATCTACCTCGAAACCTCCTGTCTATCTCCAGCATCAGGGTTAGTGCAACACATATATATCAGGGTTATTTTCAAGGTAACAGATTAACTATTGTTACAGGATAATGAAGATTCTAGTAATAGAGTTGAGGGGGGGAGTATTGTGACTCTGATTTTTCAGGGCTGCTTTGTCATTAGACTATGTTCTTGAGTAACCGTGTCTTTGGGGCCTTCTGCCCTTTCTTTTTTCTTTGTCTCACTCATTACGCATCCCTTCCTTTCTTCAAGTCTTTACCCAGTTATCACTTAAGTAAAGCCTTTCCTAACCCCGCTTATTTAAAATGTATAAGCGCATGTATGTCTACAGAGAATAAGAATGTATATATAGCAATAACTGTGTATATGTATGTACCGCTGTAGTTAGATGTGACATTTATACCTATTATTTATACTTTGACAGGTCACAGTCGAACAATTGTTGGAATTGAAGAGAGAAAAAACAGAACATTATGTTTACTAATATTTGATCCTGGATGTCCTTCTCGAGAAATGCAGAAACTTTTAAAACAAGACATAGAAACTAGTAGTCTCAAACAACTCCGGAAGTCTGTGGGGAATTTAAAACATAAGCAGTACCAAATCGTGGCAGTAGAGGGAGCTCTTTCACCAGAGGAGAAAGTCGTAAGTATCTCAGTATTAGGAATAGTAGTTTAAAATTTTTAGTTAAAATCAGTGCTACCCCCGTTTTTAAATCTCCTAACACGTCCTTCTATTTCATAAAATTTACAGATCTATTTGTTTGTAATCACTGAATTTGTGGAATGGACATCTTTAAATTTAAATGGTACCTAAATGTCCTTCAGTTGCTTTACTTACCTTCTTAAAAAACTTATTTTTTTTTTTTGTTTTTTTTGCCTTTTTGAGACAGGGTCTTCCTATAGCCCCAGCTGGTCTGGAACTCACTATATAGACCAGGTTGCTCTTGAACTCACAGAGATCCCCCTGTCTCTGCCTCCCAAGGGCTGGGATTAAAGGTGTTGCCACCATGCCTGGCTTATTTTATAATTTTATATCAATTTTTAATGTCAGGCAAATGATAAAAATAACATGGTTATAAAGACACTATATTCAAAAGCCTAACTCATTTGGTCTTACTGTTTATCTTTTTATTTTATTATTTTTATTTTATGTGTATGAATGTTATGCCTGCATATAGTTAAGTGCACCCTTGTCGTGCAATGCCTGTGGAGAACAGAAGAGGCTGTTGGATCCCCTGGAACTGGAGTTACAGACAGTTGTTAGCTGCCATGTGGGTGCTGGGAATTGAACCTGGGTCTTCTGCAAGAACAGTGTTCTTAACCACTGAGCCATTGTATTGTTTATTAAAGTAGAATTCCTGAAGTTGGTTTTATGCATTGAGTTTATGAATAAACAGTTCTGGAATTTAACTCTCACCTCTATCCCTTACAGTTAAGTAACAAATGTCAAATTACTAAAAACTTTCTAGGAATTGGGAAACTTCCACTGAGGTTATGTATTAAAGCTACATAATATATCAGGTCTAGAAAATGCATCTTGAGATTTTATTGTTAATTGTGTGTCTCTGTGTGGGTTTGTGCATGTGAGTGCCATGCCCACAGAAGCCAAAAGAGGCATTAGATCCCCAGGAATTAGATTTATAGGCAGTTGTGAGCTGCCTGATGCTGGTGCTGGGAATCAAACTCAGATCCCCCACAAGAACAGTTCACTCTTAATCAGTGACTCCAAGACCCTGGAATCTTAAGATAAAAAGAAAAGGGCACATGTTTGAATACTTCATATTTGTTTTCCTCTAAAAACAAAAGAGGCAGAGTAGAAGAGCATGGGAAATAACAGGATCCAGGAGTAAAGAATAATGTTTGAAATGATAATTAATTTCAGTTTCATAACGTGAAGTATAAAGGCAAGGATTGTGTGGTGGGTTATTCAATTTAATATGATGCTTTAAAAGATTTCTTTGCAATAACTTGAATCCCCAAATTGTTATTATCTTTTAATTCAATCTCTAGTTTGGCCAGATAGTTAGGGTTCATTTTAATTATTCTTAAGTATCAAGATGCTTGCTCACCAATGCTTCCTTCCTTTTTTTCTTCCTTTCTTTCTCCCACCTTTTGTTTTGTTTTGTTTTTGTTTTTGTTTTGACAGAGTCTCCCTGTAGCTCCAGCTAGCCTGAAACTCAGTATGTAGACCAGGATGGCCTTGATCTCATAAAGATCTGCCTCCCTCTGCCTCCCAAATGCTGGAATTAAACATCTGTGCCACCATGCCTGACTTGATCTTTTTTCTTTTTTGAGACAGGTTCTCCCCGTAGCCCTGGCTTACATTGACCTTAATATGTAGACCAGGCTTTCCTTGAACTCACAAGAGATCTGCCTGCCTCTACCTCCCAAGGATTGGAATTAAAGACATGTCCTGGCTTCTTTAAATTTATTATTTATTTATTTATATTTATTTAGTGTATATTTGTGGGCACACATGCATGTGTGTGGAGGTCAGAGGGCAACTTTCAGGAGTTGGTTCTGTCCTTCCACCATATGGGTTCCAGGGATTAAATCTAGGTCATCTGGCTTGGCTGGAAGTGCTTTTACTCACTGAGCCATCTTACCAATCCCTTAGTTCTGGTATTTTAGTGATCATGTAATTATTAATTCAAAAAGAGTGGTTGGTATTCAAAACTTTTTTTTATTCTTTAAACTATCTTATGATTACTATCAGACATTCTTGCCATGAATATATTTTGAGTAACTGTTTAGTCCAGATCCTGTTCTAAATGTTTAAGCACTTGCTTAAGGAATAAGCATTTCCTAATGCAAGTCAGTTAAATAACTACAAATTTAGATAATAGCCATTTTTCATTTTCTTCAATTAGAAAAAAAAGGTTTTATTTTTGAGTGTGTGTGTGTGTGTGTGTGTGTGTGTGTGTGTGTGTGTGAGATGTGTATGCAGGTGCCAACGCCCCAAGAAGGCATTAGATTCCCTGGACCTGGAGTTAAAGGCTGCTGTGCGCTTCCTGACAGGGATGCTGGGAACTGAACTCACATCCTCTGCAAGAGCAGCAAGCATTCTTACCTGCCAAGCCATCTCCCAGCCGCCTATTGTTGACTTGAAAAAAAAAAGGTTTCAGAAACTTTTGAGACGGGGTCTCATGTGGCCCAGGCTGGACTCGTTCTCACTATGTAACTAGGTTAGCCTTGGACTCCCTTTTCTACTGCTCCACCTCCTGAGTGCTGGATTACAGGCATTTACCACTGGGTCTAGCTCTTTTTTACATCTTGATAATTAATGATTGCTAACTTTCCACACTACATTCTTGGTTTTTAATTGTGTTATCTCTGTACTCTGAATTTGGTTTAAACTAGTTTGTTTCATTTAGTTCAATTTAATATGCTTTACTTTGTAAGTCAAATTGTGAAAATAGTACAAACAATAAAGTTTTTTCTTTTAGTATTTATAATTCTTGGAGATGCGCAAGCATGCATACAGTGTACTTTGATCAGCTGTACCCCTCATGCTTCCCCTAACTCCTCCCAGGTCCACTTCCCAACCCTCCCAACTTCCTGTCCTCTTTTTAAAAAAATTTTTTAATAATCCAGTCCAGTTTGTGGACCATGGTCTACCTACCAGGGGCCACAAAAAACTGATTTTTAAAAAAATACCTTATTATTTTTATTTTATGTGTATGAGTGTCTTGCCTGCATGTATGTAAGTGCACCTGTGTTGTACAGTATCTGCAGAGGTCAGAACAGGATGTCAGTCCTCTGGAACTGGAGTTATGGACAGGTATTTGCTGTCATGTGGGTTCTGGGAATTGAACCTGGGTCCGCTGCAAGAGCAGCCAATGGTCTTAACTTCAGTGCCATCTCTCCAACCCTAAGAAAACTGATTCTTATTCCTCAGAAGCCATCAACTGTCAATGGCTGCTTGGCTAGGAGTGGAGGCTCAGGAGCCCCTTCCTCCTTCACACTGAAGTGTGTTCACTGGCAATAAAAAGGTTGTTTGTTTGTTTTTTAAAATCTTTTTGAGAAAGGGTCTCCCAGTAGCTCCAGCTGGCTTGGAACTCACTGTGTGGACCAGGCTGGCCTTGAACTCAGAGATCTGCCTGCTGGGATTAAAGGCGTGTATCACCGAACCCAGCTAATAAAAAGTTTTTTAAGAGACATGTTTAAGGCTATAGTGGGGAAAAATGATTTCTTTGAATGGTTCTTCACTCATAGCACTGTCTTTTTCTTTTACCCTCTTTGGTCCCTGGTATGCACCCCTCTTCATTTTTGTCTGTCTCCATGAACAGCATTTTTATGTATTATGCATTCTATGAAAATGTAACATTTTATTTCATTCTGTTTTGTCTTTATCTAGAATTTTCTTTATGACTTGCCTTTAAACATTTATATTACTGGGCCAGGCGTGGTGGCCCATGCCTTTAATCCTAGCACTTGGGAGGCAGAGGCAGAGGCAGGCGAATCTCTGAGTTCAAGGCCAGCCTGGTCTCTACATAGCAAGTTCTAGGCCAGCTGGGGCTACAGGGAGACCCTGCCTTAAAAAGGCCAAAAGAAAAAAAAATTATTCCTAATTTTGTAAGTTTTAGGTCATAACATTGCTTTAGGGATTTTCATTGTTATCTTGCAAAACATCCAGATTTTATTTTCCATATTAAAATGGTAACATATAGGGCCAGCAGAATGGCTCAGAAGTCAAAGATGCTTGTTGCCAAGCCTGACAACCTGAGTTTAAGCCCTAGGAAACACATGGTGGGAAGAGAGAACTGACTCTAGCAAGTTGTCTGCTGATTTCCACATATGTACCATGACACATGTGCCCACACACATATACATACCCCCACACAAAAAAGGTACTGTAAAAATATTAAAAAGTGATAAACGTATATAGTATAATTAATATGTAGCTTACAACTAATAGCTTTTTTTTTCTTCCATTCCTTTTCAAGGCCAGGAAACAAGCTTCTCAAGTGTTTACAGCAGAGAAGATTCCTTGAAGAATCAAATATTTCAATGATTTTGGAACTATTCTTTGTTTTCCAAATTCAGATACTGAACTCCTTAATGTATTTAAAGAAGCTGATTTCACTTTAAGTTCTCAGTATATTATTTAATTTTTAAAATGCGTGTTATACATTTTTAGCATTTCATCATTTGGTAATTAGTTTAATAAAATACCCTGTTTGCGTTGTTGCTTTTAGTTTCCTGTTCTTGTCCATGTTTCAGACACTCATTTTATAGTTTTAAGCTAATGTGTGTTAGCCATTTCGTGCGTTAGATACTCTTAGTACTTAGCATCTATTAATGAGTTTAATTTTGGACACAGTTGTTTGTGGCAACTGCTTTTAAGCCCAGAAGGAAGCTGAAGCTCTGAAAGTTAGTGATTTGCCCAGGAATATAATTGTGATGAAGATGGAACCCACAGCTGCCTCACTATATTTTTGGCTGTTGTGTTAGTCAGATTTTTATTACTGTGAAAAATGCATGAGGGAGCCGATTCAAAGGAAGATTTATTTTGGCTCATGGTTTCAGTCCTTGGTAGGCTTGCTGTATTGTTTATGGGCCTGTGATGAGACAACATCGTGGCAGTAGGGCCACCATGGTAGAGCACAGCTGCTTACCTCCTGGTGGCCAGAAAGCAAGGTGTACCTTCTGGAGGACACCCCATGACTTTCCTCCAGCTTTTCCCCATCTCCCAGGAATGCCATCAAATTATGAATCTATTAAATGATTAATCCATCGACTAGACTAGAAGACTCCCAATGCAGTCACGTCTAAATGATTGAATCCACCGGCTGGAGACCAAACTTTGAGCATTTGAGCCTTTTGGAAGCACTTCTATTGCCATATTGAGATTGTTTCCTTACTGCTTAGTGATGACCTTAATATGTAACAAGTTCTAAAAACAAAGATCCTCTTTTGTTAAATGTTTACACCATGGCGGTGCAAGCCTTTAATCCTGGCACTCTGGAGGCAGAGGCAAGCGGATCCTCTGTGAGTTCGAGACCAGCCTGGTCTACACAGGCGAGTTCCAGGCAGCTGGAGCTACAGAGAGACCCTGTCTCAAAAAGACCAAAAAATTTTATTTATTATTTTTTAATTTTATGTGTATGAGTGTTATGCCTGCATGTAGGTAAATGCACCCATGTCATGCACATTGTAGGAAACAAGTGTTCAGATTCTGGTCACATATCCCTTGTATGGTTGTAAGAATTTTACAGAAGGAAATTACTGAAAGATTCTCAAAAGCTCACAGAATCTGTGGGTAACTTAGAAAAATGAGCTAGAACTTAGTCAACTAGGGGATAGAATTTGGTGTCAGTTATTGTAGCAGGAACAATCTGGCTAGGAGTTCTGGTAGAATGCTCAAAATTCAGATTCACAAAGAACACATCTGACTGGCATGGGACAGAGATCCTCAGAAGAAATGAGATGGCTATTAATCAATAAAAGGATGTCTATTACACAAAACGAGTATACCTGCTTGAAGATCCGTGAATTTTGATCCTCCAGCAAAAACTGAATTTGTGCTCCAAGAATGAAAGAGTCTTAGCAGTTGGAGGATCCTTTCTGATGTTCTGTCCTTCAGGCTGGTGACCACTTTTCTTCTTCACATCTCAACACAGTTATTTTCATGTCACCATTTACTGAGATAATCTGATAACCTTACAAGTCTCTTTATCATAAGACTTAATTCTCTATCAAACTTGTCCTTAACACTGAAGCCCAAATACTCTAACCTCTGCGTGTGTTTGTGTGACCTAATTTAATCTTTCTTCCTTTCACTGGAAGCTGCAGTTAGTATAAAGTTCCTTGAAAAATGCAGCATGTGCTGCTTAGAGCCCTTCCCCCCATAGCATCCACCAGGTGGCTCTTAAGTACCTTCCAAACACTTGACATCAGTGCTGCTCTGAAAGTGTAGATCAGTGATCTGCAAGCTTCCAGCCTATGACAAGATAAGTTGAGAAACTGAATTGCTGTAATCTAAAAATAATAGATTTGGATTGGAATTATTTTTTAAGTGATCCTTCAGTACAGACTTTGAGAAGCGCTGACTTTTGGGACCCTATTAATACCTGTGCCATTACTTGCTAAATCGTGGTCTCTCCTATTTACCGTTTTGTAGCCTCCCTTAAATGAAAGCAGTGAATTCAGGACAGTGCCTAGTTTTCACTCATAATTTCAGGGTGTTAATATATTTGGGCTTTAAAATGCCTTTTTAGCAGTAGTGATAAAGTAGATCTAAAGTATCGATATCCCAACTTCCCATCTCTGTAAATAATGTCCCAACAACCACTGAAAATCTGTTTCTATAAGATGAATAAGAAGCTTGATCGAGGAAGCTGAAAAAATAATTGCTCTAAAAGTTTGAATGTCCCAAGGACTTTCATTTAGGTCATGGAATTATGAAACCCACCTCAGGAAGAGATAAATACACATTATTTGCACACAATACCATAGGCCCCAGCATAAGCAATACAGAGACTTGAGATACAGGCCCTAGTTCGCTTCTTACAGAGGCTAAAAATGCATGCTTTGGGTTAATGGTTATTGATGTTTTTGATCTCCATACCCCTTGTGACACATAAAGTAGAAGTTTCCACAAAGCTTTGTGAATTATAACTTTTAATGTTTGCTATCTTAGAAATTAAGTTTGAAATCTTTTGAAAGCAGGAATACACAAGTACTAATTCCATTATAAGAATCATGTGATCACATGTCATTGATCCTCTGGAAAATCCATTAGGCATCTTTATAAATACATATGTATAGCTTGACATATGATGTGTCCAATTTGATACATTTTTAAAAGATTTAAATTTTACCTGTATGTAAATGTGTGTGAGCCCAAGTATGTGCATGCACCATATGCATGCAGGTTCCTGTGGAGGCCAAAAGATCGCACTGGATCCCCTGAAGCCTGAGTTATGAGCAGTTGTAGGCTGCCTGATGTGGGTGCTGGGAACCAACCTCTGGTTCTCTGTAAGAACAGAACATACTCTTAACTGCTGAGCCATCTCACCAGCCCCCACTCCCAATTTGCTATTTTTGAATTACTGCGTACGTTTTTCACGGTAATTTCCAACACACACACACACACACACACACACACACACACCAGACACCCATAAACACTTTGTGTCAGTGCCACACAAGAAAACAAGATGCCAACTTTGTGTTAGTCATCATCATCTTCATCTTCTGTTTCTTCATTCTCAGCTGCAAGTACAACAGACTCTTGGGCAGCCCTGAAAGCCTGCTCCTCTTCCACATTAGGGTCATCCATTTCTGTAATTTCTGGTCCACTGGGATATTCTTGGTAAACTGGTGGTGGGATTGGGGGTGTGTAATTCTCCACACTATACTTATGGCCCCAGCCTACGTAGAAATTTTCAAACTTCCTGTAAGTTAAAAAAAGTCATATTCAGTAATAGAAGTTGACCATTACGTAGTAACGATCCAAGCTTATCCTGGTTAAGAGAACGATAGGGCCAGACCCTGTCAAAAATGTACCCTACATGTAAACCTCAAGAAAATGCCTCAGATTATTCAATTATTTAGTCATTTACAAAGAGTTATTGATTTCTACGATATTGAAAAGTTGCTAACCTTTGCTTGGGTGAAGAATAAGACATGTGGCTTCCATAAAACGGTCTGAGCCTTTTGTTAGGAAAGATCAATGAGATGACCTCGTGACACCCACATCTGTGACCCCCCCCCCCCCATTGCTACAGATCCATCTCCAAAGGTGGCCATTCCTTAGAAGCAAATGGTTCAGGGAGAAATCAAAGTTTTCTCCTGGTCATGCTATCGCAGTCAAGGAAGACTTGGCTCTGGCTTTTGTCTTACTGCTCTTTAATGGCAGTTCAGCTTTCTCCTGCTCTGTTGAGCTTCTGGTACTGATTAGGAAAGAAACAAACAGAAGACAAATGGAACTCTGTTCTTTCTAACTGAGGAATAAAAGGCATTTTACTATTCTCTTGATCCTAATTCCCTTGAAAGTAATAGCATAAGTAAAGCCGATTTTAAATAATTTTTATCAAGATGCTCAGAAAAAAAGATATCTGACAGGGAAGCTGTGCCTATGAAATCTCAGTAATATGGTTACCTGAACAAGACCTGAATGATAACAGCACCAGTTGACGTGCCAGTATGGTTGGGGGAAATTTCACAAGGCCCTACCTCTAGATGAAGAGCTAAGGGCAATCAGTGGATGCTGGGGGCGATTTTATATATAGATTACATATATATAATATAAAATAAAGGTCATGAGATTGAGAGTGTGGGAGGATGTGGGAAGAGTTGGAGGGGAAGAGGAGGGGTGGAAATTATGTAAATACAATACTCATTTAGGAGATTCCTCAAAATATTAAAAAAACTAAAAACGTTAATTCAAATACGTAAATTTTTTTTCCATTAGTCTGATAAACTAAGGAGTAAGTCAATTAGCTAAATAACCAAAGGCGTAAAACTTATCTCCAATTTAGTTAATGGGATAATTTAAGACGGAAAGCAAAATTGTGTTGCTCTAGTTCTGAATTTGATGTTTTTTTGTATTTCAGACATTATTTTAATAAATCTTATGCTGCACACCTAATATCCTAAGGATAAATTAAGACAATAATAGCTTAACATCCCCGGGAGAATATAATATCCAGAGCTTAAATATTCACAATAATTGTTAGCCACTAAGCAAGGCAAGAGCCATTAGGGGTGAACTCCTGTATTGCTGCACCTTCAAGGTGTTCTTTATTTTAACCTGAAAATTTATGTTGCAAGATGAGCATGCCCAGAGACATTCCTATCTACAATTTAAACTTTTTAAACTTGTGATTTAAGATCTGCAACTAAATATATCTAAAATGTGTCTGTTATATTTCCTTCTTAACCTGAAACTGAACATGCTCAGGAATATACTTCTTAGAACTCTACACATGCTAAGTCTTCTTAAAACTCTGTACACTTTTAAGTCCTGTGCTACTGGAGGAAACATACACTTGATACTGCAAATATGGGCAAGAACCCATGTTTGGGGGTGCTCACAAGCCCAGGAGTGAACTTACTATTATTCTGCTAAATGGACATACTATCAAACTGTCCTCTAAATTTAGTCTCTGTACTTGTTGACCAGTGCAGCCCTCAGACTTCATTAAAGAGTTTCTTTGTACAGTGAATGGTGGTTAATTCAGAAACTCACAATTGGCCATAGTGTGGAGAGTAACTGGAGTGCTCAGTCACAAGTGGGATAGCTATGTCACCCTGCCCCCACCCAAAGTTCAGGAATCATCTGTGGAAGAGGGACAGAAAGATTGGATGAGCCAGAGGTCGGGGAGGACCAGACTGAAACAGTATTTTCTGGACATGACAGGACCACCTCACTCATGGCCTCACAGCATCTGTGGTTGCCTGCACAAGATCCGTCAACATTCTAGCACGGAGGGGGGAGGGGATCATGAGTCCACCCCTAACAGAGAAGCTACAGACAGTTGACACCTTTTGGAGGAGGGAGAGTCAGTTTTCTTTAAGGATGTGGCTTCTGGTAGGGGACCATACATGGCTGGATGACCCCACACCCAGAAGTATATGGACAGTACAAACTTAGGTCAATGAGTTATTAAATTTTAAAAAAGGATACAAAGTTGGGGGGAGGGGTTGGGGGTGAACACGACAAAATAAATTGAATTAAATTCTCATTTTTTTTTTTTTAAAGCTCTCGGTACACTCAGTAAAGTTGCCTGCTCCAGGTAAACGTATGGGCTCCCTGAACGAAATCAGCATTATTTCCATTGCTTTGACATTAATACTAGTGTTCTCCTCACCTGCTGTGGGCAATAAATCTTTCTTTATTTTTTTTCTCTCTTTTGAGAGAGGGTCTCCCTGTAACCCCAGCTGGCCTGAAACTTGCTCTGCAGGCCAGCCTGGCCTTGATCTCACAGAGATCCACTTGCCTCTGCCTTTGGAATGCTGGGATTAAAAGGCGTGCAGCATGATGCCGAGCGAGCTCTTTCTCTTTTCTTTTATGTCTTGGTAGAGCTTGATTTGACTTTGCCCTCATCAAAATGCAAATCCCATTGAGTGTGGATACATAAAGGCTTTGTATGTGGCCAGATACTTACTTGCCATTGGAAAAGGCATATGCTCCAGGCCAAAGATTGGATCGAAGGACTGCGATAGCATATTGTGGAATCAGATTTGAGGACAGACGTGTTGTCCAAGAGGGTATATTCTGAACCTCTGGAACCCAATGAGAAATTAAAAAGTTTAACACTTAAATAGTTAGAATCTATGGCTCAACTGAAGTTATTTTTATAAATCTGAAACACAGTCATCTGCACATTTGCTAAAAAAAGAAGTTAAAACAACAGCTTAACAAAATTAGGAGAGTATTTTACACATGTTTTAGAACAGTAAGACAACAACTATATACATATGCACAGTTTTTGCTACAGAGACTTTACAAAAGAAGAGGATTCATGAGGCTGGAGAGATGGCTCAGTGGTTAAGAACACTGACTGCTCTTGCAGAGGACCCAGATTTGTTTCTCAGTACCGACATGGCAGATAACTACCATCTGTAACTCCAGTACCAGGGGATCTGACACCCTCTTCTGACCTCTGCGGGCACTGCACAGCACAGATAATACACATATGCAGGCAATATTCTCATACATATATAATAAAAATAATAAAATATTTTTTAAAAGAAGAGGATTTGTGTGGTGGGGGATTAGTATGGTGGCCAAATGGAAGGTCAAATTTTTACCATGGAAGAGACTTAAGATTTTCAAGCAAAGTAGACTAGGAAGAAACAGGGATGAGTAGATTACAAACCAAAGCTAGCACCACATGTGGCATCTTACTATAGCTTAGCCATGTGTTTAGGGTGTACAGAATGCAAGACAAAAATGATGGTAACCTTTCCCTTTAGAGCTCCACCCACTCCTGTGTCCTCCTTGTGTCGTTTCTTCAGCCTCTGCCAGCTTGGTGATATGGCCAGAAACATTCTTTCCTCCCACCCTTCCAGAGCCCAGGAAGGGGAGAAGGGATGAGACTAGCTTCCTGTCCACTTTTCAGAGGTTTCTGGTGATTGAATATTTACCCTGTGATGTATATAATGTAGTTTATGAGACTGTTGAGTAAAATTACCTAAATCTTCAGAGAGTGGTGTCAAAAGAGGAGGCCCCACTTCCTGTTCTATGTAGTCAGGTTCTTCTCCTTTTTCTTCATCCTCTTCCTCTTCCTCTTCCTCATTTTTTTGTATAGGATTGTACCAATTACAGCGACCCTGGGGATGAATGATGCAAGGTTTAATGTTTTAGTAACAAACTAATAAAACAAAACAAACTCAGAATATCCATTTTGATTGCTCAAGATGAAGCTTCATTATGTGGGAAACTGGCCATTCATTCATTTATTGTCATTAATTTGCTATTTTGATACTCACCGTGTAGCTCAGGTTGATCTGAAACTTGTGATCCTTGTGCCTCTGCCTCATGAGGGATGGACTGCTGGCATGTGCCAGCATATCCAGCTCATTCACTCTTTCTATATGTTTAGAATATACTCTTTCTCTCTGGTTACTTCAAGAAAAATAAATAAACTATAAATAAATGAATAAATAAAATAAAAAAAGCTGAGTATGGTGGCACATGCCTTTAATCTCAACACTCAAGAGGCAGAGACAGGTGAATCTCTGAGTTTGAGTTAGCCATGGCTACAGAGTGAGACCCTGTCTCAAAAAAACCTCCCCCAAACAAGCTACACAAAATAAAAACAAAACAAAAAAACACCTCTGTACTCATTATTTTAATAATTTGCCACTTTTTACATTTTTTTTATTATGTATATATGTATGTCCATGTATGGGTATGTGCAGATGAATGCAGGTGCCTGAGGAGGCCAGAGGCATTGGATCTCCTGTTACTAGAGTTACTGGCAGTTGTCAGCTGCCAAATATAGGTACTTGGAACTAAACTTCAGTCCTCTTCAAGGGTAGTTGCAGTCTTAACTACTGAGCCATTTCTCCGGCCCCTCAAATATTAGCTCTTATCTAGTGATATTAAGAGCATCTCTTATCTAGATCAAGGTATAAGGAAGATTTTCTGCCTGCAGATGGGGCAGTATAGCAGAGTGGGAAAGGGGAAGGGCTTTGGTCCACTCTTCACAGCCTCACATTTAACAATATTACTTATTAGCTGTAGCTGCTTTGCCATGCTTCCTAACCTGTCTGCTTATTCTTCATCTGTAAAATAAAGATAGCAATAAAATAAAACTGCAACTTTCATAGGGCTGTTGTGAGGATTAAATCATATATAATTAGACATGACTATGCAATTTAATACATAAAGTGTTAGTAACAGCATCTAGCACTGTAGGTTCTCTATAACTTCTGTACAAAACTGTCTTTTGTTTCTGTTATAATCCTTTTGTGCTCTTGATATAAAACTTGCATGTTGTGGTGGTTTGAATGAAAATCCCCTGCCCCCCCGCCCCCCATAGGCTCCAAGTATTTGGATGTTTTGTCCCCGGTTGATGGTGCTGTTTTGGGAGGCTTTTGGAGGTGTGGCCATGCTGGAGGAAGCACACCACGGAGGGTGGATTTGAGAGTTCTTATTAAGCCTTGCCAGATTTCCAGTATCTCTCTACTTCCTGTGCCTGCTTGAAGACGTGATTGTACTTAGCTTTCTGCTCCTACTCTGGCCACTTCACCATGCCGCCCCACCATGGAGGTCTCTAATCCCTCTGGAACCTGGAACTGTAAGCTCAAATAAAGTCTTCTTCCTATAACTTCCCTTGGTCATGGTGTTTTATCAGAGCAACAGAAAAGTAACTAAGACACATGTATTATAGAAATAGAATGAAAGACATATCAATATTTAAATTAAAACAAATAGAATGACTGCAGACCACACAAAATATAAATCTGTAAATTTCTAAAATGCACTCCTACCTGAGGTAGAATATGTTGTACATGATGAACCCAGTTGGATAGAGATTCCACTAGGTCAGTCACTTGGATGCCTTCAAAATCAGGGTTTTCCTCATAGGTATCTCGACCACCTTCTATCTCTTCCTCCTCCTCTCCTTCCTCTTCACCAAACTGATAGAATCCTAGGGGGCTGACATGGGTTCCTGCTGAAATTCGGGCAATTTGTGCTCGTAAGTAATTGCTCTCATTTCCTGGGAAAGGTGGATAGCTTATGATGGCAGCGTCTAGTCGCCCAGTGAAAAATTTCTTGATTTTTCTTGCAGTAACAATTTGTGCAGGTGTAACTGGTGGTAGCTTCACCCATGGTCGTCCTGGCTCATTGCAAACAAAATAGACGTACTTGTTGGCACCTGTTCTACTTTCTTCTCTCGGAATAGCCTGTGGGGCCTTGTACAAGGGCTTCGGTAGTTCGTCTTCCTCGTCTTCATCGGCTTCACTTTCTCCATTGTCTCTTTCTTCAGCTACATCTTCTTCTTCCACCTCCTCTTCATCTTCTCCATCACGAAATTCTACTTCGGCAACAATATAATTCATTTCCAGACCCAAGATCTTGCCCCAGAAACGGCATTTTTGGATTGGGTGTGTATCAGTGAGTTGCTTGAGGGCAAGGAATATTCGGTAAGTCTCATCTGTCCCTAATCCAACTCCAGCTTGTTCAAAATAAAAGGCTGACTCCATCACATTGGGAAGAGAGCTTTCTGCCTGGGAAAGCAAACAGCATGGTTAAAATGTTCCATAGGGAGATGTTTACCTCTTCTTTTCTTTTCTTTCTTTTCTTTTCTTGTTTTGTCTTGTCTTGTTGACTTTTTTATTTTCCTTTTGGTCTTTTTGAGACAGGGTCTCCCTGTAGCCCCAGCTGACCTGGAGCTCACTATGTAGACCAGGCTGCCCTTGAACTCACAGAAATCAGCCTACCCCTGCCTCCCAAGTGCTGGGATTAAAGGTGTGCACTACTAAACCTGGCACTTGCTGCTCTTTTTCATAAACTACTTTCTCCACTACTTGAAATGCTCTTTCAAGATTAGATATTCCCTAAACTTCATATTTATAAATGTAGCTTATTAAATTAATTGTAACATATTTATTGATATGATAGTTACTCTGTTTTATGTGATTCTTAGAAAAAACTTAATAACTATCATTAATAAATATTTTTACTTGTAATTATAATTCTTTCAAGTTTGCTTGCTATTTACTCCACCTCGTGTAGCATCATTTGGAAGGCTAGTTATTGTATGTATTTTTGCCTATGCAGTGAGTTGTATGTGCTAATTATAACCAAAGCTGTCAATTTTATGTTGACATTATTGACCATATATCATCTCTAATCCTTTAAGTAAATTTAAGAAATAAATTTTTAAAAAAAAAATTCAAAATTTTTTCATATGAGATTTAAGTGACTAATGTTAAAATAATACATAGTATAACTTGTGGAAACATACATTTAGAACAATAATGAGATATGTTTATATTGGCATATTTTTAAAAAATAAGTATTCAATTAATGGTTTTAAATATATGTAAGGTAAATAAAAATCTATACAGTAACATGTGAGATAACAGAAAGAATAAAAATATTTTTAAAGTATGTGCTTAGCATGGCCTAGACTTAGAAGCATAAATGTAGTTAAGTGGTTGACCTTATTCATAATGAATAACTTAGCATTTAAAATAATGAACAGAAACATAAACAATTCCATAACAAGTATAGGAAAATGAGCACAATGGACTGCAGGGATTTATAAAATAGGATGCAGGAAAGAACCTTAACAGAAGCAGGACACTTCCAAGATGGTATTGACCCATGAGGAAGAGCAAGTAAGAGGACTCACTACCCTTACACTGACCTGCTCTTACCTTCATTGTCCTAGAAAGATAAATATCATGCCTTTAAAAAACATCATTCAAGGTCTTTATTTATAGGTGTTTGGAGTTTGCTTTTTTGGAAAAATCAAGTTGTCAACTTTTATTATGAATTAAAATTGAAGTTCTTGAAAACTTCAACTTGACCAGATAAGAAACCTTTAAAGGTGTATTGAGAAAACCTAGACTTTAAAAAAAAAAATGCTGGGCGTGAGACCCTGTCTCAAAAAGACCAAAAACAACAACAAAAAGTCTCATTACCAAAGAAGAGACATCTTTAGTAAAAATAATAAAAACCCCATGCTGCATAGACAATATAGATAGTTCTAGTATATCTGGTTAATGGGCAAAAACCAAGCACTTCAGCTCCAATCTTTTGTTCATTTCTTTTTCTTTTTCTTTTCTTTTTTTTTTGGTGGCACTCATTTTTTTACAGAAAAATTCATTTTTATACAATTGACACTAAGATGCACATGCGTTTCTAATCTCTATATATCTGATTGTTGCTAGTCACAGTCGGTTACTTTCTGAGCTCCTTGGCATCTGAGCATGGATATAAAGTCATCAGGTAGATTTCAATGGTAATGTTTTTCACATCTACTAATTACTAAGGAGCAAATTTTTATGCTTTGAAGAATTATTTTTTTATTGCTGGGTTTCATATTCATTTCTTCTTGTTGGATGACTAAATTGGATGATGATAGAGATGGTAGGCCAGCATTTACTCAGCCTTCCTCTGCTCATCCTCCCCTCTGCCAGATTCTTTTTTTAAAATTATTTTTATTTTATGTGTATGAGTGTATTGCCTGCATGTATGTGAGTGCACCTGTGTTGTGCAATGCCGCAGACGTCAGAAGAAGGCTTTGGATAAGGACAGGTTGTAACCGCCTTGTGGGTGCTGGGAATCAAACCCAAGTCCTCTGCAAGAGCAGTCAGTACTCTTAACTGCTGAGCCATCTCGAGCCCCCAGACTCTTTTCTTGGTGTGCAAAGCACCACTTGCTCTTCATCCTGCTCAGCTATCTAGAACTTTGTTATCCATAGCCCCTTAACTGAACCTTGAATGTTAGGATCCTCAAAATTGTCTTTTCAGTCATATCAGTAAGTGCCTTAAGCTAGGAAGAGTTTTTCCATTCCTACTCACATTTCAATTATCTTTCATGATTTTTTGATTATTATTCTTTCTCTCAGATTTTTATTCTCTGTAGTTCACCTGGTAAACTCCTACTTATCCTTCATAATCCAGGTGAAATATCATCTCTACTATAAAGTCTTCCCCAATTCCAAAGCAGAGTTAATTCCATTCTGCTTGGCACGGCAACTTCTGAAAAAATCGACATAAAAAATGTGATTTATTGCATTCTTAATATATGCCAAATCTCTTACTGCTTTTTGCCATGTGATTATCCCTGAGCATTGAAAAGTTTAGTTACTTGCTCTAAGTAATCCAACTACTAAGTGAGCAAGCTAGGATTCTAACTCAGATCTACCTCCAAAGCCCCTTCCACCTCTTCCCCTATCATACAAGGTTAGCTCTATTCCATCAATGAAAAGACATCCTAATTTTTTTTTGTCTTTCTTACTAGACTAAGAAATTGAAAGTCAAAATTACTTTATTTTCACACTAATTTCCTAGTGCCTGGCCTGTATCAGGTAAGTCACAATGTTAACAAATGACTGTGTGAGTGAACAAATGCTGAACACTGAACACAGGCATTACAGTGTCATCAAAGATAAATAAAAACACAAGCATTGTAAATATACAAGTCTGGAACACAGGTGTCATCAAGCACCTATCTTCCTGGTCTCCCTTTGCACTCTGAGGTGAAACTTTAAAAAAATATATTTATTTCGTGTATGCATGTGGTGGGTAGTGGGGGGATGGTGGTTCAGAGGACAGTTTGCTAGAGTTGATTCTCTCCTTCTACCATGTGGTCCTGGGAATTGAACTCAGGTCATTAGCGCCTTTACCTGCTGAACCATCTTACTGGTCCCTGAGATGCAACTTTTAATCTTCACACAATGACTCTGCTCTTTCATGTTTCAAAGTAGTACCTACCCTTTATTGGGAAGAGTCCTGGACTATGGTCAAGGGGCACAGGCTCTAGTTTCAAAACTGCTTATTTGTGCTCTCAGTCTACATCTTAGTTTTGGGGTGTTTTAGAAGCTGGATGCCACATTCGTATACTTGATGCTGACCTTTGATTAAGGAAGGTCTCCATGAGAATGTGTGCTCTCTGCCTTGTTTTTATGTGATGAGATGAATGCTCCCACACTCTAAAGAGATAAATCACTGTATCAGGCCTACTCCCAAATTCCACAATGCTGAAGCAGCCTTGTGTTCACTATTGCCTGCTCCTCTCATCTAGGGGCTCTGGGTCCCTCGGCGTCAGTCTGAGTCTTTCCCTATAGGCTGTTGCATCCAGGTCAGTACAGATAATGCCAAGGCCCATCCTTTCTTATCTTTCTCTGACAGTTTCATTTTGAAAATGGTTTATTTATAGCATCAAGTTTGTATGCATATAAACATATTTTAAATACTATGGTGGCAACAGACATGGAAACTCATATATATAAATTATAAGCATATAAGCATTTAGGAAACAGGATATTGGATACTGTTTTGAAATATTTGAAATCCAAATTTTTGTAAGGCAGTAAATTTTACTCTGCACTACAGTTTTATTTCTTATGTCACTAATTCTTTCTCCAAATATTTTCATCAAGTTGCCTATTAAAAGTAAAAGAAATGTTTTATTCCTCTCCTCTTGTATTATCACCCATAGATAAACTCTGCATAATATCAAGATAAAAGGAGCTTACTGTAAAAGAGAGCAAAATATTCATTAGAAAGCACTTTTAAATTTCATACTTAATTTAAGGGAAAAAATGCAACATGAATTAAAACTTAATTTTTATTACTGTCATGCATCACTTTATGACAGGGGCACATTTGGAAAAATGTCATTCAGCAATTTGGCCTTGGAAACATCACAGAATGAACTTACTCAAACCCAGATGGCATAGCCCACAACACACTCAGTCTTACATAACTGTGTGTGCTTTACTTTTTTCTTTTTTAAAAACAGGGTCTTGCTATGTAGCTCCTGCTGGCCTGGAACTTGCTGTGTAGAACAGGCTTGCCTCAAACTCACAGAGCTCCACGTGCCTCTGCCTCCCAAGTGTTGGGATTAAAGATGTGTGTCAGCACATTCCCCAGTACTTTATAAGACTGTCAGTGCAGTGAGTGGGTTTCTTCATAGTACCACCACCACAAACACATGAGGAAAACACTGCACTACGATCGTATGGTGGATTTTATGCCAGTAAGTGGTGTTAATTAATTATAATTCCATGGGACCATAGTTGTATTTGAAGTCTGTCATTTTCTAAAATGTCATTATTTGGTGCATAATTATATCTGACATTCACTCATTATTCAATGGGTATTTAATAGACAGTTATAAACACCAGAAACTTGGATAATCAGAAATGTGAAGAAACCATTTTCTATGATAGCAAGAAACTTAACCCACAGGCAAATAATAAAATCTAAACCTTGTAAAACTGTGAAAAAGTTCAGAAACCCCTGTGCAAGGAAGAGAGTGCTGTGAAATGCGCTTGATTTAGAAAAGGCTTTGGGAGAGATAGGAAACATAAGATGCAAATACCATTTACAGACCTGTCAAAAGCAGCTGGTATGATCATCAAGCCAAAGCCCACTCATCTCTAGAATTACAGTATTCATTCACAGTATTAAGAGGTAGCATAATGACTTACTATTTCATCTTCCAGTTCTGAATCAGCTCCTTCTAAATGTCCTTGAAGAAAAAGGGCCTTTTGCTTCTCTGCTATTTCATATGCTGGAAGCATTTCATTTTCACTTTGGAGTGTATCTAATTTTTTATTAAAATGTGCCATTTTCACATCTTGGCTAATATTTTCAATGATGTCAACAGCATCTGCAGGACGTTCATCTAATATCTTGGTCAACACATTGGAAAGATGATCGTATCTACCCAAACAGAGAAAATTCCCAATAACATGTAATTAAAATCATTTAAAACTCAGTTGAGTTTTAGGGATGTTCGAAAATTCTTAAGAGATTTTCAGCAATGGTTATTTCTATCATTCCAGATAGAACCTATTCTAGAACTTTCCCTAATAAATTTCCCTAATATGATGTGGATATTTAAGTTATTAGAGAAAAACCAGCAAGATACATAGTCTATATCAGGTGCATTTTCACACTTCATTTCTTAAATTGAAATCTCTTGGCTTTATACTGACAGTGATAAACAATTTTTTACTTTCTTACTTTAACTTATTTTCCATGCCTACCCTCTACCCTCAACAAACACAATATGATATTCAAATTCTGTTGATTCTATCTTTAATGTCTATTCCCTTTCCATCTTATTTTTTTTAAGATTTTGTTTCTATTTTGAATTATGTGTATGCATGTATATCTGTGTGTGGTATGTGCATGTAAGTACAAGTACCCATGGAGCCCAGAATGCACCAGATCCCCTGGAGCTGGAGCTACATGTGGTTGTAAGCTGCCTGATGTTGGTGCTGGGAACCAACTATGGGTACTCTGAAAGAGCAGTACCTGCTTTTAACTGCTGAAGTGTCTCTCCAGCCTCTACATCTTATTTGTTAAATAAACAATTTGCTTCAGTGCTTTTAGACCTATGAAGAGAAGAGCATATTTCATATTGCAGTCTACCTGCACACAGAGACAAGGGTCATCTAATCACTTTCATTAGATGTGGTGATTCTAATGTTTTGCACTCTTCTATTCTATTAATTTTCAAGTAAATTAATGAAATTGCTTTTATCCTCTCATAATTCATTACATTTTTTTGAGACAGGGTCTCTCTGCAGTACCAGTTGGCCTGGGACTCACTATGTAGACCAGGATGACCTTGAACGCACAGAGATCTGCCTACCTTTGCCTCCTAGGTGCTGGGATTAAAGGTGTGCACCACCATACCTAGCTCATAATTCATTACATTTTGTGCATAACTGATAGTTTGCATTTTCAAACATTAGGCTTACCTTGTGGACATACATTTTTGTTTTGTTTTTGTTTTTGAGGCAGGATCTAGCTATGCAGCTTAGGTTGACCTTAAACTTGATGATCCTCCTGTCTTAGGCCCTAAGTGCTGAGATTCAGGTGTGTACCATCATGCTAAACTATCTACTAAGCATTTTCTTTTTAAACTACAGGCTCTAAAGTACTTAGCAGGTAATGATGAATATTATGGAAGCTTTTCATTTATTAACTAAGGGACAGGATTGGAAAACAAGATTAAAGCAAGATATTTAAGTAATAGCAGTTATATCAGTAAAGGAAATTTTTCTTAATATTTTGTATTTGATTTTTAAAATTATAGAGAATTTGTAATATTTACAGTGATTTATTTTGAAATTTTAAGTAAATTCATAAATTCATGCCTATTAGTTAATCCAGGGCATTATGTATGATAAAACATTTACCTTAGATAGATGTTCAAATAGAGTCTGTTGAGTAGCAAATCATATTTTTTCAGTTTAATCAAATTCTAATTTATAAAAACATAAGAAATACTTTAGATTGTTCCATCTTAGTTTTTGTGAAAGATTTCTTTCTTTTTGCTTTTTGATACAAGGTCTCTCTCTGTAGCCCCAGCTGATCTGAAACTCACTACACAGAGATCTGCCTACCTCTGCCTCCCAAGTGCTGGGATTAAAGGTGTGCAGCACCATACCTGGCTGAAAGATTTGTTTTTTAAAAACCTTTTGGATTTAATTTTTATGTGCATGAGTATTTTGCCTGCATGTATCATGTATGTATATAAATGAACCCATGCATGCAATGCTTACAGAGGTCAGAAAAGGATCCCCTAGAACTGGAGTTGTTAGCCAGGATGTGGGTGCTGGGAACTGAACCTTTTCTTGGGGCTGGAGAGATGGCTCAGCCATTAAGAACATTGATCGATCTTGCAGTCAACCTGGGTTTGGTTTCCAGGACCCACATGGCAGCTAACAACTCTGTCCGGTAAGTCTGGTTCCAGGGAATCCGATGCCTGATTCTGACCTTGGCAGGCACTGCATGACGTGGGTTGCACTTCCATACATGCAGGCAATACACTCACACACATAAAATATTTAAAAATATTGATTTCATCCATTAGACTTTTAAAATAAGTATGTATTTCTTAAAACCTAGCAATAGATGTACATATTTATCTTATTTTAATTATGTGTATATGTTTGTGTCTGTGTGTGGGTTTGGGTGTGGGTTTATGTGTGAGTATAGATGCCTTCAGAATCCAGAAAAGGGCGCTTGATCTCCTGGCCTCTGGACTAGCAAGAAGTGCTTTTAACCACTGAATCACCTCTCTATCCCATTTTTTCAAACAAAGACTTATTTTACTTTTAATTATGTGTATGTGTATATGTCTGTATGTAGGTATGTGCATGTGAGTGCTGGTGCTCAGGGGGAGCAGAGGCATTGGATCTCCTGGAGTTGGAGTTCATTTTCCACATTTCTTAGTAGACACTCAGTGTTTACTAACAAAACAGGCGGTACCTCAGCAGATTATGATGAGGCCTTAAACAGATTCAAGAGTTATAGGTGATGGTCCCTGCTGCTATTTACTCATTCATTCATTCATTCATTCATTCAGTTTTTTTGTATAATCAGCATTGTCCTAGGAGATTCATATATAGTGATGTACAAAACCCACAAGGTTCCTGTATTTTGGGGACCTTCAGTCTCCAATGGGAGAACCAGGCATCAAGATGTAAGTCCATAAACATTTATAAAAATTTAAATGGTACTAAGTACTATGAAAGGAAAGAATATGCTATTATAATGGAGTTCTGTGGAACTGAATTCTGAAGGATCAGTAGCTAAGTAAGCAAAAACTTAGGGAAGGGCCCTCCCTAAATCAACAGAGTTGACTATTGTGGCTGGAACAGGGTGATGGAGGAGATAAAATTCAGAATCAAGCAAATTAACTTCTCCAGGAGTCTCTGCGAATCAGTTCCTTAATGGTAAAAAGGAAAGACTTCATTTGATGTTTTCCAGAGTTGCTTCTTTCCACATAATTTAGGTGTCTCTATGTTTATGGAATCCTGGAAGCAAGAATTTCTAGAAATCTACACTGTTCTGAGTTCTCACATTAAAGCTACAGTGGCACACCAAGAACATACCTTGATGGTTGTGATTGGTCACTATATTTTTAAAAGAAAGACCTAGCATGTTTTCCAAGTAGTCAGATTTCCTAGGACCCAGGAGATGTTGTATATAAGATATAGAACTTCAGTACTCCAACTAGGACAGTTTTAGGAAAACCAAAATGAATGTTCACCCCAGCACTGGCCTGGGAGGGAGCTCAAAGTCAAGCCACACAAGACCTCAAATGCTTAGATCAAGAATACACAGTATTACTGTAGACACATATTTTATAAGCATCCTGGATAGATGCTTAGACTTTACTACCATGTGATCTCTTCCAAGCCCAAGACTCCAAAAAACATGTATCTGTGTGACTAGGGCCTTAAAAGACACTAGAAGAATTCTCATTCATGCCCAGTTTTGAGTGCCTTGATATAGGGTTTTGTCACTAACTTTTCTTTTCAAGTAAAACCTTTTCAAATTATGTTATCATCCATCCCAACACACTTCCAACAGAGAGAAACTCAGTTCCCTATGCCCCCCACCTGACCCTTTGCTTTGCCAAACTTTCCCCTTTTCTCTCTGTGATACTTACAGATTTAAGCCTGATTTGCTACTGGTACTCTGCAGGTATGCCTTTGCATTCTGAATGGCCACCTCAAGCATGCTGGGGGTTGCTCCATTGGCCCCAGGCTTAGGCTGGTCCAGATCACAGTTACTGTGTGAATCTTCCTCCTGAAAAAGGTCAAATCTCAGTCCTTTTTGTTTGGAGTTGTCATGGCTGGCATCAGTTGGCTCACACACATCAGGTTGTGATGGCTGGGACTGTGGGAGGGTGCTTGCCTCTTTTTGACTTGTGTAGTGCGGAATTGATTCTCTTACATCAGAAGATGGTTCCCAAGGATCAGAATGGCGTGTCCCAGAGTCAGGAATCTCGCTAGTGATCTTCTCTGACTGTGATAAAACCACAAAGTCATGCCTGGATGGAGTCAGGGGAGGAGTGGAATGGCACTCCTGAGGAGGAGAAGGAGAAGGGGAGGGTGATGCTCCTGGTTCTGTGAGGTCTTCCAGAGATAGTCTGGCTCTGGACTGGTAGCTCAGAAGGGGGCTGCTCCTTGATTGGGGTCCAGTGTCCACTTTCTGCTCCTCTTCCAAGCACTCAGGTGATTGGGGATCAGGTTCCTGGAGAAAAGTTGCTGACTTTCCTTCCCATGGCCTTTCTGCTTCCTCCAGCTCTTTGTTTTCTTTTTGTTGTTTCAGAGAGTTCGAGTTTTCCATGGAAGGAATCAAGAAATAGAAAGTTCTACTTGAAGGAAGGCAATGCAGAGCAGTAGCTTTGCTGGGAACTTCCAAGCAATTTCTGGGTCCTAGAGGCTCAGCAAGTCTCAGCGTCCTATCTCTATAGCAACCCCAGGCTAGGCTTCTCTAAGAAAAATCAAGCAGCCCTGTTGCTAGGATTTTAGGGAGGAGACCAAGAAAGACGAAAACTCTAGTTTTAACGTGATTTGGTGGTGTCCCTGTCCCTCTTTTGAGCTCAGCCAATCCGAACAGGATTCCTTCGGCTTTGTTTGGAAACCTGAGAAACCCAAGTGCTCTCCTACAGCAAATAGTGGGAGAAAGTCCTGCTGGAGGCCTTGAAAGTCAGGTTATGGTGCAAGACGTATGTGTGGGGGAGGGGGAGCTATGGAGGCAGGAGGAGGGAGGGAGGGAGGGATGGAGAGGGGGGAGGGGGAGGGAGAATCTTGCAGTTTAGGTGACAACGAGATATTGTTTTGTGGACTAGGAGAACCTGAGACCATACTTAGGGTGCATAAATGTCTCACAGAGCCAACCAACCAACCAACCAATCAACTCTTGAGAATTTTGTAGAAGAACAAGACTTCAGTTTTGTTTTTTTCTCCTTTATGTAGAATGTGCCTGAAGAGCAGGCAGAAAAAATTATCTTCAAGAAAAAGACAATTCAGAAAGTTACCTTCCATAAGTTGTTCAAGGCTTACTTGTTTTCTGATGATTGAAGTTCAAATTAACACGGAGAATATAATGATATAACAATAAAGTCTTTATTTAATAATATATGTGAATTCATACTTTTGCAATGCTTTACAGCTGATTAGGATTATTAATTTATAGATGCTGTTTCCAACATGGAGAAGGTACATAGGACAGGACCATGTCTGTCTTTAGCTATAGATCATAAGATAACTAAAAATTTTGATGTTTATTTTGTTTTTATTTTAATATAAGCTAATTAATGCTTGATATTTGACATGTCACATTATTGTGACTTTCATTTAACAAGATGTTAGTGATACTATCCTGAGCCTCCCCAAACCATTAAAAAATTGATAAAAGCTGCAGCTCTTTCCCCTTCCCAATATACATGTGCGCAGAACCAGAAAATGTTGCATGCATTTCTGTTGGTCCAGGAACTCCTTAGAGACAGACCCCCCCACCCCAAATTTAGCATCCTTGCAATTCTAAAAATCAAAATGAAATGTTAAGAAAAATTAGAGTTCTAAACTGGTTTAAAATTTTTATTTATTATTACTTTTATTTATGTATCTTGAGTGTTTTGCCTGCATGTGTGTAAGTGCACCAGTGTTGTGCAATGTCTTCTGAGGCTGGAGGAAAGAGTCAGATTCCCTCAAACAGGAGTTATGGATGGTTGTTAGCTACCATGTAGGTTCTGGGAACCAAACCCAGGCCCCTGCAGGAGCAGCTGGTATGTTTAACTTGCAAGCCATCTATCTTTCCAGCCTTTAAACTAGGTATTCTGTTTTGTGTGTGTGTGTGTGTGTGTGTGTGTGTGTGTGTGTGTGTGTTTGTAACATGTAATAGATTTGGATTAAATATTTTTTTCTCCTTCATGGGTCTTTATCTTGTCCATTGTATTTGATGAGATATCAGTGGAAGTTTTTTGATTTTTTTCTGGAAAAAAAAAGGCAGTGAAAGGATGAACAGAGAAACAGATTCGTGGAGCTTGCTTATCTTTCGTCGTCAGCAGATTAGAATAACAGAAAGAAGCAGCCTAAGAAAAAGACCCTATTGTTCCTGCTTCAGCCTACAGCCCTGCCATGGGTGTCCAACCCACAGAGAGTGGGCTGCATGCATCCTAGGCTAGCTATGAATGTGGCTCAATGTAAAATCACAATTATACATGATATATATATATATCATGAGATTTGTTTGTCTTTCTTTCTCTTTCTTTCTTTCTTTCTTTCTTTCTTTCTTTCTCTCTTTCTGTAACTTGATTGCATAGTTCTTGAGCATGGACTTTTAGATGACGTCATGTCACAATGTCAAAAAGTTGAACATGTCTGAATCATGACTAAAGTATCCTGGAGGGGGTCACTGGACCCTCACCTGAGTATCCAGCCACTCTTCCCAGCCAACTAGTCCAGCCTTGGAAGACAAAAGAAAAATGAGGAAGAACCCAATAGAGGGATGCTTTTAGAAGCCCTTGTCAAGAAACTCCAATGGACTCTCATATGAACATTTGAAAATTTCCCTGTTCTGACTTTTTCTAGTTCCCTGTCTAGAACTTGTAATGCTAATCACTCTTGCCTTTACTTCTCTTTCACATCTCCTATTCATGATTCAAGGACTTTCTTTTCCCCTTAGAAACAAGAGTTATGCAATTTGGGAGTCTTTTAGATAGACCCAATTGATAGGCAATTGAAGGTGTACTCCAATTGCCTCACCCTGCATCCCTGTTCAATATGGAAGAAACCAGAGCAGTCTGCGTCCCTATTCCCTATTGGCAATTTGGGTAATCCCTTCAGAGGATGGTGTGATAAGAATACGAGGTAGGAATTCGCTTGGCAGTTAGGGTAAAAAGACCCCAAAGAAATGTAGCCAGTTTCTGAGCTAAAAGTCAAAATGTTGTTGGGCCTCTTAGCAACATAGTCTGTTCCAAAGACCAAAAATGTCAAAAGTATTTGGGAGCTTGTATCTAATCCTTAAATGATTTTAGGGTTACCTCTTCAGAGAGGGGATGTTGGAGGGGAGGGAGTGGGCATGGATTTGATCAAAACACCTTATATTCATGCATGAAATTCTCAATAAAGTTTTTGTAAAAGTTAAAAAAAAAAAAACCATGGTAACAAGCTGTTAGACTTAAAAAAAAAAAAATCCTGGAGGGGAAAAAAAATCCTGGAGGGGAGTCTCATTGTTTTTAAGATAAAAACCAAAGTCCTTACCTTCCCAGCTTCACAGTAAGCCATTGTCCACAGTACTTGTCTCATAAAATAGTTGAGAAATATTACTTCCTCTTCCATATTCTAGCATAGATTATGTACAGTTTACAACATTAAACAATGTTTAGTAAAATTCAGAGGAGAGTAAGTTTTCTTCCAGGACATGGTCTCTGGTAGACTCCCCATGCACAGGATGATTCTATACCCAGGCACATACTAGCAGAAGTAACTGGACTCCACTCCAAGAATACATGAAGTTGGGAGGGAGCCATGGTGGGATGGTTCTCGCAGGAGTTGGAAAGGAGAGTGCGCATGGATTTGGTCAAAACTCATTGTATACACGTATGAAATTCTCAAAGAATAAATAGAAAAATGTCAAAAAGAACAAAAAGGCAATAGGCTACGCATAATCTAGAGCAAACAGTGTATATTTAAATTGATTATTCAATAAAAAGGTAATTAAAAATTCATAGTGAAATCATTTGAATTTGGAGATTTTTGTTTCAAAAGGGTTTTAGATATAACTTCAATTAATTTAAAATTTAAAAATTGCATTTTTTGGCTTTATGTGTGTGTATATGTGTGCATGCATGTCTGTGAGTGCACATACTCACATGTGAAAACACAGGACTTGTGTGGAGGCTAGAGGACAATTTGCAGGAGTCGATTCTCTTCTTCCACCAAGTGGGCCTCAGGGATTGAACTTGGGTCATGTTAGGTTTGGTGGCAAGCATCTTTACATGCCAAGCCATCTTGCAGGCCCTAGACCAGATTTTTATAACTAGGCTTAAATACGGGGCTGGAGAAGTGGTTCAGTTGTTAAGATCACTGGCTGCTCTTGCAGAGGACCCTAGTTCAAGTACTAGCACCCACATGGTGGGTAACAATGGTTTGCAACTCCAGTTCCAGGGTATCTGACACCCTCTTCTGATCTCTGAGGGCATTGCACAATGCTGGTGCACATAATACATGCAGGCAATATACTCATACACATGAAATAAAAATAATAAAAACATTTAAAAAATATGTAGGCTTGACTATATAGAAGGGTGAATAAAAGACAATTCTTAGACTGGGCGTGGTGTCACATACCTTTAACCCCAGCACTTGGGAGGCAGAGGCAGGCAGATCTCTATGAGATCGAGGTCAGCCTGATCTACATAGTGAGTTCCAGGCCAACTGGGCTACAGAGAGATCCTGTCTCAAACAGACCAAAATAATAATAATAATAATAATAAGAAGAAGAAGAAGAAGAAGAAGAAGAAGAAAGGAAAGACAGTATTTACCACCATGTCATCCCTATAGTCCTGTGATCTGGCCAGTTTTCCTTCTTTTCTTCATCTTTGAAAATTTTCTAATAGCTGCTTCATGTGGTTTATTAGAAGTTCCGTTAATTGATGGATTTCATTATTAAAGACATTTTTATTTTTGTGTATGAGTGTATTGAGTTTGCCTATGTGTATGCTTGTGCTCCATGTGTGTGAAGTGACCATAGAGGTCAAAAGAGGGCATTGGAATCCCTGAAACTAGAGTTACAAGCAGTTGTGAGCCACCATGTGGTGCTGGGAACTAAACCCAGGTACTGTACAGGAGCAGCAAGTGTTCTAAGCCATCTTTCCAGCCCCAAAGGTTTATTTATTTTTATGTGTATGTGTATGACTACATGAGTTTATGAGTACCACATGCATGCAGGAGTCCATGGAGGCCAGAGAGGGCTTTGGACCTGGAGCTCTAGGCAAGTGGTGAGCCACTTAACCAGAGTACTGGGAACTGAACTTGGGTCCTCTGTAAGAGCAGAAAATGTTCTTGACCACTGATTCACTTCTCTAGCTAAAAATCATTTTATTTTGTGTGTGTATGTGTGTGCACCACAGTATGTGTGGAGGCTAGAAGACAACTTGCAGAAGTCAGTTCTCTCCTTCCACTGTGTGGATCCTGGGGATTGAACTCAAGTCATTAGGCTAGGAGGCAACTGCCCTTTACCTACAGTGACATCTCACTGTAGCTGTTGATTATCTCCAAGATGTTCTCGCTTAGCAGCTTGCATCGTGTCCTCCAAAACTATGAGAGCTAGCCTTCAAGTTCTGGGAGGCAGTCAAGGACTGTGGCAATAGCCTGTAATTTTGAGTAGTCTCTTAGACTACCCAGGCCAACAACTCAAAGGGAGGTTACTCTTGTCTGGCACTGTTTCATGTTACATAATCCTCAGATATATGCATGGATTCATATAGAGATACTTTATTTGCAATTTTTCAGTATACTTTTGAAATGATACATTTCTCTCTGGTTTTTCACACCACCTAAGCAGTATTTATCTCTCTCCTGTCTCTCTCTAACTCTCCCTCCTCCCTCCCCAGTTAAAGCATCCCAATTTCCCCCATCTCAACCTTGATAATGCCTGTTTCCTATGATCCCTCTCCTAAGCTCCTTCTTCCCCTTTGCTCCCATGGATCCTTGTATAACTCTCCTTCTTCCCATGCCAGTTGGATGCTCCCATTTTACCAATTTCCCCCTTGATAACACTAGGCTCCTACTGTTCCTCTCTCTCAGGCTCCTTCTTTCCTTTTACCTCTCTGGTTCCTTTCCATTTTCCTGGCTCTTACAGTTACAACAGGGTATATACCCACATGTAACAATTTGGTGCTAAGATCCCAAGATGGGAGAGAACATACGTTGTTCTTATTTTATAAGTCTGTGCTACTTCACTTAGTACAACAGTTTCTAGTTCTGTCCATTTACCTGCAAATTTCATGATTTCATCTTTCACTGAGTAGAACTCCATTGGGTAAATGTACCACCTTTTTCATTATCCACTCATAAGTTGAGGGACACTCAGGTTACTTCCGTATCTTAGTTATAGTGAAAAGATCAGCAACAAACATTGATGTACAGGTATCCAGGTATCTTTGCAGTAGTATGAGTCCTTTGGGTATATGCCAAGGAAGTGTATAATTGGATCATATGCTAGGTTCATTTTTAGGTTTTTTTTTTTTTTTTTTGTCTTTTTGTGATAGAGTCTCCCTGTAGCCCCAGCTGGCCTGGAACTCACTATGTAGACCAGGATGGCCTTGAACTCACAGAGATCTACCTGCCACTGCTGCTTCTGCCTCCTGAGTGTTGGGATTAAAGGTGTGTGCCACTACGCCCAGAGTTTTCCCACTGCATTCCATAGAGGGTGCACAAGTTTCCAGTCCCGCCAGAAGTGAATGAGCAGTCCCCTTTCCCCACATCCTCTCTAACATTTAGTATCATTTGTTCTCTGGATCTTAGCCATTCTGACTGGAGTAAGATGAAATCTTAAAGTGATTTTGATTTGCAATTCCATAATTACTAAGGATGTTGAATATTTTTAAAGGTGATTTTTTACCCTTCTTTACTTCTTTAAAAAGTTCTCTGTTCAGATCCATAGCTCATCTTTTTAAAAAAACAATTCGTTGAGAATTTCATATATGCATATAGGGTATTTTGATCAAATCCATGACCACTCCCTTCCCTCCAACTCCTCCCATATCTTCCCGTCACTTTTTTTCTGATAATTTCATATACTCTTTCTTCTTCTTTTCTTTTCTTATGGGGCTTTTTGCTACTCTAACATTCCCCCTCTGAAGAGGTAACCCTAAAATCTTTTAAGGATTAGATAAAAGCTCCCAAATACTTTAGACATTTTTGGCCTTTGGAACAGAGTATGTTGCTAAGAGGTCCAGGACATTTTGACTTTTAGCCAAGAAACTGGTTACATTTCTTTGGGGTCTTTTTACCCTAACTGCCAAGAGAATTCCTACCTCCTATTCTTATCACACCATCCTCTGAAGAGACTACCCAACTTGCCGGTAGGAAATTGGGATGCACACTGCTCTGGCTTCTTCCATGTTGAAGGGGGACGCAGGGTGAGCCAACTGGGATACTCCTTCAGTGGTCTACCTAAAAGATGCCCAAATTGCATAACTCCTTTTTTTTTGTGAAGGAGAAGTAATGCCAAGAGTCATTAGCGTTACAAGTTCTAGATAGGGAACTAGAAAAAAGTCAGACCAGGGCAATTTGTTCATATGAGAGTCACTGGAATTTCTTGACAAGGGCTTCCAAAAACATCCCTCTATTGGGTTCCTCCTCATTTTTCTCTTGTCTTCCAAGGCTGGACTCTAGAGTGATGGATTCAGAATTTGCTTTCAGGTATTTTGATAGAGTGTCAGTTCCCTCCCAAAGGCTCCTAGATAGGGTGAGAAAACAAATGTATCCATCATTTTAGAACAATAGCTGGTTGTCTCCCTTAGCTACAGGTGGGCACTACAGTATTGGAGACCATAGACCAATGTCTTACATCTGAGCAGCACTTTCTGATTAGGAACAAAATCATCAGTGAGAAATAATTGTCTAAATAACTTTTTATATAAATGGAAGCCTAATGTCTGGGAAGTGTAATCTCTTGTACTCTTAAAGAAATACACTGATGACTTTACTCTTTGGTTATACTTTCCTTTTGGGAAACTATATTTAAGACCATACAGTTGGCCCAAATAAAACAATTTATTTTCACACTTAAGGTCATTTGAGGATCTGTTCCTCGGGGGTCACATGGACTTAGGAGGAGCCCCTGGCTCATTTCTTTTACCAGTTCCATCTATGTGAAGATAAGTCAAAGGTCCTTCCTGCTAGACCATTTCTGGCCTCACTTAGAAGCATGGACAAGATGTTTCGCCTGAGTTGACCCTCGTCTTTGTAGACTGGACACTGGTTCAAGTCCATCTGGTGAGGTCTCCATGGTCTCCCTGAACAAGAGGACAGGTGACTCACCACAGTTACAGGACATTTTGAGAGATGTTCTATAGTCCCCTGGAACTTAGTTGACCTTGGAAGGCAAGGGGCAAAAGCTGTCTTTAAGTCCCTCTGACCACATTAGTATAGGCCTCAAAGTATGGCTGTTAAACATCCAATAAGGTTAGTTCCACCAGTCTGGTACTTTTAATTACCATGTGCTATGTAGTTAAAGCTTGG
>NW_008355158.1:129099-143236 GCF_000622305.1 Nannospalax galili
TAACAAACCTAAACATACCTTCGTCACTTGCTTAGGTTTTCTCGTTATTTCTATTTTGAAAAATATCTCCATTCCCATATCCTTTTAACACCTTTTACATTCTCATTTTCTTTAAAAAAAAACAATTTTGAGACATAATAGCATTAACAAATAAATTTTTCATCTGTTGTGAGACTTTTCCTGGGGATGCTAAGCAATGCTTATTCCCTTTTAAGGTTCTAGTGTGAAGCCAATTGATTGGGGAACCAATGAATTTACTGAGCTTACTTACTGAGATAAGTGAGGGGTTGCTGAGGTGTATGTAGGACTTGAGGGTATGCACACTGGAAAGCCTTTACCCAGCAGGAGTCATGACTTCTCTTCCTAGCCTTCCCTAGACTGTATACTTTAGCTCTTCCCAAATCCAGGAGACCATGTGTGATTAGAGCCAAATTACATACAGTTGACTGGGAAGAATGACTCAATACCCACCCTGGTGAGGGTCCAATGACCCTGCTTGGCCCTCCTTTAATGAATGTGCACAATCGTCAACAAGCTAAACTGTGATGATGTTTAGCGATCAGGCTCAGCTGAAGTTATGATGATGGTAGTTATTTTGTGCAGAAGGAACTGCTGTATAGTCATCATCTTCTTCAAAGGACCTGGAATTTAAAAGGATTTGGTGCTAGGATCCACATATGAGAGAGAACATATGTCATTTGTTTTTCTGAGTCTGTGTTATTTCACTTACTATAACAGTTTCTAGGTCCATCCATTTATATGCAAATTTCATTATTTCACCTTTTTTACTGATGAATAGAACTCCATTGTGTAAATATTCCATATTTTCATTAACCACTCATCAGTTGAGGGGCACTTTTGTTGCTTCCCTTTTTTAACTATTCTTAAAACAGCAGCAACAAACATGGTTGTACAAGTGTCTCTACAATAGGATGAGTTCTTTGGGTATGTACCAAGGAGTGGTACAAGTGGGTCTTATGGTAGGTTCATTTTCAGTTTTTTAAGAGCTCTCCACAATGTTTTCCATAGGGGTTGCACGAGTTTGCAATCCCACCATCAGTAAATGAGCATTCCCTTTTCTCCACATCCTTGCCAGAATTTGGTACCATTTGTCCTTTTGGTCCTAGCCAGTCTGACTGGGGTAAGGTGATACCTGAGGGTGGTTTTAATTTGCATTTCCCTGATTACTAACGATGTCGAACACTTTTGAGATGTTTCTTAGCCATCTTTATTTCTTCCTTTGAGAACTCTGTTTAGATCTTTAGCCCATCTTTTATTTGGGTCATTTTCTTTCTCGTTTCTTTGATTTTTGAGTTCTTTATATATTCTGGATATTAAACCTCTGTCATATATGTCGTTGGTGAAGATTTTCTCCCTTTGTGTGGGTTTTCTCTTCACTTCCCTGGTTGCCTTCTTTGATGTACAGAAGCTTTTTAGTATAATGAGGTCTCATTTGTTGATTCTTGACATGTTTCCTAAGCAATTGATGTCAGATTTAGAAAATCCTTTCCTACACCTATATCTTTTAGGTTTTTGCCAATATTTTCTTCTAACAGTTTCAAAGTTTCAGTTTACATTGAGGTCTTTTGATCCATTTGGAGTTGATGTTTGTGCAAGGTGAAAAATAAGGATTCTTCTACAGGTGGAGATTCAGTTTTGCTGAATCATTTGTTGAAGATGCTGTCTTTCCTCCATTGTGTGTTCTTGGCACCTTTGTCAAATATCAGGTGGCTGAAATTGTACATACTCAGGTTTTGGTCTTCAATGATTTTCCATTGATCTATGTGTCTGTTTTTGTGCCAGTACCATATTGTTTTTATGACTATAGCTCTGTAGTATACTTTGAGATCTGGTATAGTAATCCTCCCCAGCGTTGCTCTTTGTACCCAGGGTTGCTTTGGCTATCCGGGGTCTTTTGTGCTTCCATATGAATTTATGGATTTTTTTCTAATTCTGTGAAGTATACCATGGGGATTTTGATTGGGATTGCATTGAATCTGTATATTGCTTTTGGTAGGATAGTTATTTTTACAATATTAATTCCTCCAGTCCATGAACATGGGAGGTCCTTCCATTTCCTGGTGCCTTCCTCAATCTCTTTCTTTAATGATCTAAAATTTTCATTGTAGAGATTTTTGGTCTCTTTGGTCAGATTTATTCCAAGATTATATATATATTTGCAGGAATTGTGAATGGGAGCATTTCCCTATAATGGGAGCAATTGTGAATGGGAGCATTTCTCCAATTGCTTGTTATTAGTATATAGAAAGGCTACTGAGTTTTGTAAATTGATTTTATAACCTGCCACTATACTGAAAGTGTTGATCAGTTCTAGGAGTTTTCTGGTGGAACTGTTGGGATCTCTTAGGTATAGTATCATATCATCTGCAAAAAGTGATAGTTTGACCTCTTCTTTTCCAATTAGTACTCCTTTAATTTCCTTCTCTTGTCTTATTGCTCTAGCAAGAATTTCAAGCACTATGTTGAAAAGGAGTGGAGACAATGAACATCCTTGTCTGGTTCCTGATTTTTATGGGAATGCTTCCAATTTTTCTCCATTTAGAATGATGTTGGCTGTGTGTTTGTTACATATAGCTTTAATTATGTTCAGGTATGTTCCCTCCAGTCCAGTTCCCTCTAGGACTTTGAATTTTGTCAAAAGCCTTTCCTGCATCTATTAAGATCACAATACAGTTTTTGTCTTTTAAGTCCATTTATATGATTAAAGAAGTTTGTTGACTTGCATATATTGAACCATCCCTGCTTCTCTGGAATAAAGCCTCCTTAACCATGGTGAATGATCTTTTTCATGTGTGTCTGTATTTGATTTACAAGTATTTTGTTGAGAATTTTTGCATCTATGTTCATTAAGGATATGGGTCTATAGTTTTCTTTCTTAGTTGTGTCTTTACCTGGTTTGGGTATTAGGGTGACACTGGCTTTATAGAATGAATTTGGGAGTTCTTCCTCTTTTCTATTATTTTGAATAACTTAAGTAGTATTGGTTGGAGGTTTTCTTTAAATGTCTGGTAGAATTCTGCTGTAAATCCATCTGGGCCTGTGCTTTTTTCAGTTGGGGGGCTTTATATTATTGTTTTTATTTCCTTATATTTCATGGGTCTGTTTAAACTGTTGATCTCTTCTTGGTTTAACTTTGCTGGTTCCCATGATTTTAGATATCCATCCACTTCTTTCAGATTTTCAAATTTAGTAGCATATAGGTTTTTAAAAATATTCCCTTATAATGGTCTGGATCTTTTGGGTGTCTGTTGTGATGTTACCCTTTCATCTCTGATTTTCTTGATTTGAATTTGTTCTTTCTTTCTTTTGGTTAACTGGGCTAAGAGTCTGTCTATCTTGTTTAGCTTTTCAAAGAACCAGCTCTTAGATTCATTGATTCTTTGTATATTTTCTTTGTTTCTATTTCATTAATTTCTGCTTTGATTTTTGTTATTTCTTCTCTACTGCTGGCTTTGGGTTTCATTTCTTCTTGCCTTTTCACCATCTTGGGTTACAATGTTATGTCATTTATTTGTGATCTTTCTAATTTTTTGATGTAGGTACTTAAATCTATAAATTTCCCTCTTAGGACTGCTTTTAAAGTGTCTGAGGGGTTGTGTTATGTTGTCCTTTTTGTTGAATTCTTTTATTTCTTTTAATTTCTCCTTTGATCCATTTTTTGTTTAGGAGTGTGTTGTTTAATCGCCATGAGTTCTTGTCATGACTAGGGGCTTTGTCCAGTTTGATTTTGAGCTTTATTGCATTGTGGTCTGATAGAATGCATGGAATTATTTCAGTTTTTTTGTATTTGTTGAGGTTTGTTTTGTGGCCCAGTATGTGGTCAATTTTTGAAACAGTTCCATGGGATGCCAAGTAGAAAGTGTATTCTTTGGTGCTTGGGTGGAATAGTCAAAATGTCTGTTTAGGTCCATTTGATGTATGGCATCATTTAATTCAGACATCTCTCTGTTTATTCTTTCTTCAGTTGACCTTTCTAATGGAGACTGTTGGGTATTGGAGTCCCCTACTATTACTGAGTTGGGGTTAATCTGTGTCTTAAATTTCCTGTAGTGCTGTATTTTTTAATTTGGAGGCACCAGAGTTTGGTGCATATATGTTAAGGGTTGTAGTACCTTCTTGGTTAATGGTTCCTTTGATGAGAGTGAAGTGACCCTCCTTATCTCTTCTGATTAGTTTTACTTTAAGTCTATTTTGTCAGTATTTGAATTGCCACCCCTGCTTGTTTCTTAGTGCCATTTTCTTGGAATATTCTTTTCCATCCTTTTACCTTAAGGTAGTGCCTGTCCTTGAAGGTGAGATGGGTTTCTTGCAGACAGCAAAGAGATGGATTTTGTTTCTTAATCCATTCTCTTAGCCTGTGTCTTTTCACTGGGGAGTTCTGTCCATTGATATTTAAGGTTAGTATTGAAAGATGTGTATTGCTGTCATTTTAATTGCTGTTTGTGTTCTTTGTCTAATTTTGTGTTTCTTCAGTTATACCTTTATTTATTTTCTTTCATTGCCCTGAGATATCATTGTTTCTGTCTCCATTCTCTGTATTGCTTCAAGTATTCTTTGAAGGGCTGTTTTATGGAGGTGTATTCTTTTAGGCTATTCATGTCATGGAAAATTTTTCTTTCCACCTCAACTATAATAGACATTTTAAAAAACTAAATAATTTATTGAGAATTTCATACAGGCATATAAGGTGTTTTGATCAAATCCATGCCCACTCCCTCCCCTCTAACTCCTTTCATATTTCCCCATCACTTTTTTTTCTGATAACTTCAGATATTCTTTCTTCTTCTTTGATTTTTATGGGTCTTTTGGCTACCCTAACATTCCCCCCCTCTGAAGAGGTAACCCTAAAATCTTTTAAGGATTAGATACAAGCTCCCAAATACTCTTAACAGTTTTGGCCTTTGGAACAGAGTATGTTGCTAAGAGGCCCAAGGACATTTTGTGTTTTAGCCAAGAAACTGGCTACTTTTCTTTGGGGTCTTTTTACTTTAACTGCCCAGTGAATTCCTACCTCCTATTCTTATCACACCATCCTTGAAGAGGTTACCCAAATTGCCAATAGGGAATCGTGATGCAGACTTCTCTGGCTTCTTCCATGCTGAACAGGGACTCGAGGTGAGGAAATTGGAGTACCCCTTCAGTGGGCCAACCTAAAAGACTCCCAAATTGCATAACTCTTATCTCAAGGAGGAAAAGAAAGTCTTTGAATTGTGAATAGGAGATGTGAAGGTGAAGTAAAGGCAAGAGTAATTATCATTGCAAGTTCTAGACAGGGAACTAGAAAAAAACTCAGAACAGGGCAATTTTCAAATGTTCATGAGAGTCCATTGGAATTTCTTGACAAGGGCTCCCAAAAGCATCCCTCTGTTGGGTTCCGCCTTATTTTTCTTTTGTCTGCCAAGGCTGGACTCTAGAGTGATGGATTCAAGATTTGATTTCAGGTATTTTATTAGCTGTTGGAGTGGTTAGAATCAGTGTCAGTTCCCTCTCAAAGTCTTTTAGATAGAGGGATAAAAAAAACTTATCCATCATTTTAGAACAATAGTGGGTTGTCTCCATTAGCTACAGGTGGGCACTACAACATTGTAGATCAAGATTTGAAGTCTTACATCTGAGCAGCACTTTCTGATTAGGAACAAAATGATCAATGAGAAATAATTTTCTAAATAACTTTTTATATAAACTTAAGCCTAATATGTGTGAAGTGTAATCCCTTAAACTCTTAAATATACTGATGACTTTACTCTTTGGTTATACTTTCCTTTTGGGTATTTAAGATCATACAGTTGGCCCAAATCAATCAATTTAGTTTTATAGTTAAGGTCATTTGAGGATCTGTTCCTCAGGGGTCACAGAGATCCTTGAGAGGAGCACCTGGCTCCTTTCTTTGACCAATTCAATCTATGTGAAGATAAGTCAAAGGTCCTGCTCAACCATGTATAATAGACATTTTTGCTGGGCAAAGTATTCTGGGCTGGCATCTATTGTCATGTAGAACTGGAAATACCTTGGTTCAGGCTCTTCTGTCTTTCATAGTTTGCATTGATAAGTCAGCTATAATTCTGATGGGCTTTCCTTTGTATGTGTCTTGTTTTTCTTTACTTCTTTCAGTATTCTCTCTTTGTTCTGTATATTTAGTGTTTTTACTATGGTATGTCATGGGGAGTTTCTTTTCTGATCCTGTCCATTTGGTGTTTTATGTGCTTCCTGTATTTGTATGGGGATGTCTTTCCTTAATTTCAGGAAATTCTCTTCTACAATTCTGTTTAAGATCTGGTCAATACCATTAACCTGAAATTCTTCTCCTTCCTCTATTCCTATAGATCAAAATGAAAAGATTTGGTCTTTTCATTGTATCCCACATCTCTTGCATATTCCATTCCTGTGTTTTTTAAATTTTTCCATAATCTTTGCTTGAGTGGCCCAATTCTTCAACTTTATCCTTCAATATTGATATTCTGTTTTCCATTTCATTCATTCTAGTGGTGAGGCTTTCCCCTGTTGTTTCAAGTTGGCTTATTGAGTTTTACATTTTCTTCTTCATTTCTGCCTGAGTTTTCTTCAATGTTTCTATCTCTTTTGTGAATTCGTTCAGAAGTTTATCCCTATCTTCTTTTAGTTCTTTGACTTGTTTGTTTATGTGTTCTTTAAATTTGTTGAATTCCTTGATCATATTTATGATTGTTCTTTTCAGTTAGGTGTCCTGGGTTATATCTAGGGGGTTCTCCTTGTAGAACTCTTGTATAGGACTGGTGGAGTTTTGTGGGGACATAGTGTTTTGGCTTTCCATTTTATTAGTCTTTCATTGTGATTTTGGCATGTGAATTTCTTTTGTTGTTTATGATTCTGATATGAGAATTAAGTTGAAGTGTGCTTCTGTTTGTATTATTGGGGTGTCTAGGTCCTTTCCTTATTGATTATGTAAAGCTGGTTGGTACAGGTTTCAGGTTCTCTCCTGTTTTATTTTTGAGGGAACTGATGTTCAGATCAGCTATTCAGGAGCACTCACAGAAGCCCAAGTCAGGTTCCAGTCAGGTACACTCAGGCTTCTTTTCAGGTTTGTACCCCACCAGGTGGAGGCAGGATCTGGGTGCCGTCAGGCCCTGAGTTCTCAGCCCCTATGCCACAGGGAGGCCAGAACCCAGCACTCTCTGGCAGACTGCTGCTACACCCGATGGAGGTTGGAACCCATTCTCACAGGCGTCTGCTAGGAGCTCAGCCTTAGCCTACCAAAGCCAGATCTGTCCTGGGGCCTTGGGAGGGGCCTCACAAAATCTCAGGAAGGGGAATGGGTATGGCACAATTAAGGGAAGCCCACCACTATATGGAGGCAGGATCCAGGGGCTCTCGGGCAATCCCCTGTATTCTTAGCCTCTATACCAGATGGAGTCCAGAGTGTGGCCCTCTCTGGTGGTATGCTGAGATCATCTTTTCATTGGGTCATTTGTTTTTTTTGATTCTTTGTTTTTTAAGTTCTTTATATATTTTGGATATATTAAACCTCTGTCAAATGTGTCACTGGTGAATCTTCTCCTACTCTGTGGGTTTTTTCTTCATTTCCTTGGTTATTTCTTTTGCTGTACAGAAGCAAAAGTTTAGTTTAAATGAGATCCCACTTGTTGATTGTTGACCTTAATTCCTGAGCAACTGATGTCTGATTTACCAAGTCCTTTCCTACACCTATATCTTGTAGGTTACTGCCAATGTTTTCTTCTAACAGCACCAGAATTTCAGATTTCACATTGAGATCTTTGATCCATTGGAGTTGATTTTTGTGAAAGGTGAAAGATAAGGATCTAGTTTCATTCTTCTACAGGTGAAGATCCAGTTTTGCCAGCACCATTTTTTGAAGATGCTGTCTTTCCTGCAGTATGTGTTCTTGGCACCTTTATCAAGTATCAGGTGATTGAAATTACATGCACTTACGTTTGGGTCTTCAATTATGCTTCTTTGACTTCTGTGTCTTTTTCTGTGTCACTATCATGCTATTTTTATGACTATAGTTTTCTAAAGTAGTTTGAGATCTGGTATAGTGATCCCTGCAGCATTGTTCTTTGTGCTCAGGACTGGTTTGGCTATCTGGGGTCTTTTGTGATTCAATATGAATTTTACAATTTTTTTCTAATTCTGCAAAGTATGTCATGGAAATTTTTATTGGGATTGCATTGAATGTGTATATTGCTTTTGGTAAGTGGTCATTTTCACGATATTAATTCTTCCAGTCCATGAGCATGGGAGGTCCTTTCACCTCCTAGCGTCTTTCTCAATCTCTTCCTTCAAAGATTTAAATTTTTCTTTTTTTAAAAAAAGGTGCTTTATTTACTATTTTTATTTTGTGCATATTAGTGCATTGCCTGCATGTTTGTAAGTGCACCTGTGTCATGCAGCGCCTGTGGAGGTCAGAAGAAGGTATGGATCCCCTGGAACTGGAGTTACAGATGGTTGTTAGCTGCCATGTGAGTGCTGGGAGTTGAACCCAGGTTTTCTGCAAAAGCAGCCAGTGCTCTAAACCACTGAGCCATCTTTCCAGCCCCCAATGATTTAAAATTTTCATTGTAGAGATTTTTAATATCTTTGTTCAAGTTTGTTCCTAGATATTTCATTTTAGGTTTTGAGACTATTGTGAATGGGAGGGTTTCTATGTACTCTTTCTCTGATTGCGTGTTATTCATATATAGACTGATTTTTGTAGATTCATTTTGTAACCTGCCACTATACTGAAAGTGTTAATCATTTCTAGGTATTTTCTGGTGGAATTTTTGGGATCTCTTATGTATAATATTATATCATCTGCAAATAGGAATAATTTGACCTTTTCCTTTTCAATTAGTGCTCCTTTAATTTCCTTGTCTTAATGTTCTAGCAAGAGTTTCAAGTACTATATAGAAAAGAAGTCGAGATAGTTGACATCCTTGTCTGGTTCCTGATTTTAATGGGAATACTTCCAGCTTTTCTCCATCTAGAATGATGTTGGTTGTGGGTTTGTTGTATGTATCTTTATTATTTTGAAGTATTTCCCCTCCAGTTCAATTCCCTCTAGGACTTTTAGCATAAATCCATGTTGGATTTTGTCAAAGGCCTTTCCTACATCTATTGAGATGACCAAAAGATTTTTGTCTTTGAGTCCATTTATATCATTTATGACATTTATTGACTTACATATATTGAACCATCCCTGCACTTCTGGAATAAAGTTGACTTGATTATGGCGGATGATCTTTTTGATGTGTGTCTGTATGTGGTTCGCAATTATTTTATTGAGAATTTTTGCATCTATGTCATTAAGTATATAGGTCTATAATTTTCTTTTTTGGTTGTTTCTTTATCTGGTTTTGGTATTAGAGGGATGCTGGATTCGTAGAAAGAATTTGAGAGTTCTTCCTCTGTTTCTTTTTTTCTTTTTTCTTTTTTTTTGGCCTTTTTGAGACAGGGTCTCCCTGTAGCCCCAGCTGTCCTGGAAGTCACTATGTAGACCAGGCTGACCTTGAACTCACAGAGCTCCACCTGCATCTGCCTCCTGATTGCTGGGATTAAAGGCATGTGCCACCACGCCTGGCTATATTATTGAATGATTTGAAAACATTTGCCATAATTCTTCTTTAAATGTCAAGTAGAATTCTGCTCTGAATCCATCTGGGCCTGGCTTTTTTGTTGTTGGGAAGTTTTATATTACTGTTTCAACTTCCTTATTTGTTATGGGTCTGCTTAAGCTGTTGATCTCTTCTTGGTTTAGATTTGGTCATTTCCATGAATTTAGCTTTCCATCCATTTCCTTTAGGTTTTCAAATTTAATAGAAAATAGGTTTTAAAAATATTCTCTTATAATGTTCTGGATCATTTTGGTGTCTGTTGTGGTGTTTCCCAACTCATCTTTCATTTTGTTAATTTGGATTTGCTCTTTATTTGGTTAACTGGGCTATGGGTTTTTCTATCTTGTTTATCTTTTCAAAGAACCAGCTCTTAGATTCATTGCTTACTTATATGTTTTCTTTGTTTCTATTTCATTAACTTATGTTCTGATTTTTGATATTTCTGTTAGGTCCATGTGATGTTTGGTATCAGTTAATTCAGAGGCCTTTCTATTTCTTCTTTGTTCAATTGACCTAATAGAGAATTTTGTGTATTGAAGTCCCCTACTATTAATGAGTTGGGATTAATCTGTGTCTTAAAGTTCTGTAGTACTGTTTTTATGAAGTTGGGTGCCCCAGATTTTGGTGCATATATGTTATGATTGTAATATCTTCTTGGTCAATTGTTCCTTTAATCATAATGAAGTGACCCTCTTGACCCTCTTTATCTATTCTGATTAGTTTTAGTTTGAAATCCAGTTTATCAGATAGTAGAATTGCAAACCTTGCTTGGTTCTTAGTGTCATTTGCTTGGACAATTTTTTTCTACCCTTTTACCTTGGACAATTTTTTTCCACCTTGAAGGTGAGATGAGTTTCTTGCAGACAACAGAAAGATGGATTTTGTTTCTTAATCCATTCAACTATCCTGTGTCTTTTGACTGGGGAGTTCAGGCTATTGATATTTAAAGCTATTGTTGAAAGATGTGTATCAGTTACCAACATTTTAATTTCTGTTTCTGTTCTTGGTATAATTTTGTGTTTCCCTAGTTATGCCTTTATTTATTTTCTTTCTGCTGCCTCTTGGATACAGTTGTTCCTTTCTTTATTCTTTGTGTTGCTTCATGTATTCTTTGAAGGGCTGGTTTAGTGGACATGAATTCTCTCAGCCTATTCATGTCATGGAAGATTTTTCTTTCCTCTTCAACTATAATAGACAGTTCTGCTGGGTGAAGTATTCTTGGTTGATATTTATGGTCATTTAGAACTGGAAATACTTTGGTCCAGGCTCTTCTGACTTTCATAGTTTGCTGTAATTCTGATGGGTTTTATTTTATATGTGATTTGCTTTACTCTTGCAGCTTTCAGTATTCTATCTTCTGTACATTTAGTGTTTTTTTCCATAATATGCCATGGGGGAGTTTCTTTTCTGGTCCTATTTAGTGTTCTATGTGCTTCTTGTATTTTATGGGTTTTTCTTTCTTTAATTTTGGAATTTTCCTTCTATAATCCTGTTGAGTAGCTGGTGAATTCCATTTCCCTGAGATTCTTCTCTTTCCTCTATGCCTATGATGTGTAAATCTGGTCTTTTCATGTTGTTCCATATTTCCTGCATATTCCATTCTTATTTTTTAAATATTTTATTTATTATTTTTATTTTATGTGTATGTATGTATTGCCTGCATGTGTGTAAGTGCATCCATGCCCAAAGAGGCCAGAAGAAGGCATCAGATCCACTGGAGCTGCACTTACAAATGGTTGTTAGCTGCCATGTGGGCACTGGGAACTGAACCCAGGTCTACTACAACAATCTTTTGCAAGAACAGCCAGTGTCCTTAACTGCTGAGCCATCTCTCCAGCCCCTCCATTCTTGTTTTTCTTTTTTTTTTTAAATTTTCATATTCTTTGCTTGAATGGTTCAGTTCTTCGATTTTATCACCCAATTTTGATATTGCTTTCCATTTTATTTATTCTATTGGTGAGACTTTCTCCTGTCATTTTAAATTGGCTTATTGTGTTTTTCACTTCCTTCTTTATTTCAGCCTGATTTTTCTTCAATATTTCCATCTCTTTTGTGAATTCAATTAGAGTTTTATCCCTATCTTGTTTTAGTTCTTTGAGTTGTTTGTGTGTCCTTTAAATTTGTTGAATTCTTTGATCATGTTTATCATGTTCTTTTAAATTCTGTGACCTGAGTTACTTCTATGGGGCTCTTCTTGCAGAACTCTTTTATAGGACTGGCAGTGTTTGGTGGGGACATATTATTTTGTTTTTTTTTCATATTATTATTTTGTTGTTGTGGTTTTAATATGTGGATTTCTTTTGTTGTTTGTGATTCTGGTATGAAATTCAAGCCTTCCTTTGTTGAGTTGAAGTCTGATTCTGTTTGTATTATTGATTTATCTAGGTTGCTTTCTGATTCAGTATGAAAGGCTTGTTGGTCTCAGCTTCAGGTTCTCTCTTTTGATTTTATATCTGAGGGACCAGATGACTCTAGTCAGGCTACTCAGGCACTCTCCAGGAGGGTGAAGGGAGCAATTTCTGGCTGAGTAGGATCACTTCTCCAGAGGTCTGGGATCCTACTAGCCAACAGGGAAGTCTAGCTCTAGGGCAGTGTGCCTGTGTGGGACTACAGATGGTTCCAAAGCAAGGGAATGGGCATAATGTGATTTGGGGAGCTCACCCTGCATGGGTGCTCTCAGTTAGTCTCCTAAGGTCTGGGCCCCTACTAGCCATCAGTGAAGCCTGCCCTTGGCACAGTGGGAAGGACTGAAGAGAGTTCTAAGATAGGGGCATGGGCATGAAGTGATTTGGGAAGCTCACCTGTGGAGGACAAGTCAGACATTTTCAGGCAAATATATTTTCAATCTGAAACTGCCCAAATGATTAGCCTTTTTAGCCAAATACTTTTAAAACTATTTTATGTAATTCTCTTCATTGGATCTTGAAATCTCCTTGAATATGTTCATTTCATTCATGCATTCTCAGACAGTCCTCAACTATATCTGAAATAATATCATTTTATTTTGGAGCATCTTTGAGTTAGGTTGGAATATAAAAAGATCAAAGAAACTTCTGGAGCAATTGATGACATAATGACCCACACTTGCAGTAAGACAGAGAAATAACAGTTTATTAAAAAGATAATAAAATACTCTTTGCTTCAAAATCAAGGACAGGGTCCTATGGTTAAAAAGTTATTTGGAATTTTTTTTGATATATAAATTAGTTTCTACTGGAGTTTTCTATCTCCTGGAATCTCTGTGCTTGAAACAAATGAACTGTAATTCAGACACTTTGGAAATCTATTTTATAAAGGTGTTGCTTCAGGAAATTGATCCAAATTTTTAATAAGAATAAACAAATGTATATAGCATCTTATTCAATGAAAGTCATCAAATTATTGGCTAAATAAAATTTAAGTCAGCATATTCATAATGCAAACTGTCTTTTTTTCAGTTGATTATTTAATAACCACATACTTAGAAGAAGCATGTCATTACAACAGCATTGACATAGTCAGTAATAATTTCCAGAGCTAAAATGCATCTCTCAAAATTGGTTGTAAATTTTTAGGTTTTTTCAAAACTGGCTGTAAATTTTTAGGTTTACAGTTGAATTATTATAGTTATATAATATTGTACTCAGTATAAACCCTATAAGACATAAAATTGAATGAGGTTTTAACATTTAAAAAAGATATCCATTTCATTATTAAAATATAGTTTCATACAGAAAAATTCATTTTTAATACAATTGACACTACGATGCACATGTGTTTCTGATCTCTATATATCTGATTATTACTAGTCACAGTCGGTTACTTTGTGAGCTCCTTGGCATTTGAGCATGGATATAAAGTCATCAGGTAGATTTCAATGGTAATGTCTTTCACATCTACTAATTATTAAGGAGTTGAAGAATTACTATTATTATTGTATTTTATTTATTTATACACCCACGTCCCAGGTAGCATGCTCCCGTAGCCTCCTTCCCCCCACTAGAGCCCTTATACTCTGATATCCCTGCTACTGTCTGCTGTGTTGTTGGCACCCCCAGCCATCCCCCACTACTTGCCTTTATGGTGAATCTACTCAGCCTATCTAAAGGTCGTTGTTTAAGGAGGGTCAGCTGTTCCTCATCTAACGGTGTTCAGTTGTCAATATTCCTTTGGATAAGATTGGCATCTTCTGTTCATTTTCCCAGTTCTCTGCTGGGTTACTATCTGGGAATCCTCTTGGCCACCCTGGCCAACAACTCAGAAGGAGATATCACCTGTCTGGAATTGTTGCTTGCTATGTAGCCTTTAGCTATACATATGGTCTCTTATGAAATTATATTGGCCCCTTTTATCTTTGGTTATACTTTCCTTTTGGGTGTTTAAGGCCATACAGTTGGACCAGATAAACTGATTTATTTTTACTCTTAAGGTCATTTGAGGATCTGTTCCTCAGGGATCATAGGGGCTTGGGAGGAGCCCTGGCTCCTTTCTTTTACCAGTTCCACCTATGTGAAGATAAGTCAAAGGTCCTGTTCGACCATGGTTGG
>NW_008355158.1:143446-145150 GCF_000622305.1 Nannospalax galili
GACCTAGGAGGGCAAGGAGCAAAAAGTGTCCTTTATGTCCCTCTGACCAAATTATTATAGACCTCAAAGTATGTCTCTTAAAACACCCAAGAAGTTAGTTCCACCAGTCTGGTATTTTTAATTACTGTGTGTCATGTAGATAAATCTTAGGAAAAGACCAGTTGTTCTCAGATAAACCTTACCTAGACATATATTTCTTGATCTCCTATGTATAATTTGTCAGTAGATTGTAGGAGTAATATGGTTCTCACTGGTTTTCAAAGCTAGCTGGGCATTGTTTATCTCTCACATTGTCTCACCCCTCCATCACGGTTTTCCCTCTTAAGGTGCCCCCATTGCCCCTCTTTCTCCCGTAATAATACCCTTCTCCTGTGGTCCTACCTCTCTTGAGCTCCTTCTTTCCCTTCATGCCGTAGGGTATGCAAACTGTCTTTGTAATTTAAACAACATATTTCCAGTATCTTGTGTGATCACATTCTGAGATATTTGCCACATAATTTGCTTAATTATTTTCATTATAGCTTCCATAGATGGATGAATGCTTACTCAACTGATCTTATTTAGTTCTTTGATTTCTAAATTCACATTTATTTTCTTATATCTATTTTTTATTGTTCAAGATTACATACAACCATTTTCATGCACATGTGTAACATACTTTGAGCATATCCCCCCATACCCCACAACTCTTCTCCTTCTCCAACTCTTATTAGTTGCTTTTGTTATGCAGACAATTTCACCTCTACTTCAATGTTATCAGTACATATGTGTTATGTATCTGTGATGTGTAGGACCTACAAATGAGAGGGAGCATGCGATATTTGTCTTCCTGAGATGGACTTAATTTGTTTCCTATAATGTCAATTTTCCTATAAATGACATGACTTCATTCTTCTTTATAGATAAAAATATTCCTTGTGTATATAAACTACATTTTATTTGTTGGCTACCCGGGTTTGGTGGTTTGAATGAGAAACAACCCCCACAGGCTCAAGTACTTGAACATTTTGTCCACAGTTGGTGGCACTATTTGGGGGACGTCATGGAAGCTTTAGAAAGCGTAGCCTTACTGGAGGAAGTATGTTGCTGGGGGTGGGCTTTGAGAGTGCATAGCTTCTCCCCACTCTCAGTTCACTGTCTGCTTTGTGCTTGCCATTGAATATGTGAACTCTCAGCATTCTGCTCCTGCTCCCATGCCTGCCATTTGATGCCATGCATTCTCCCCTTGATGGAGTCTTATCCCATTGGAACTGTGAGCCCAAATAAACTTTTCCATGTTATTCTTGGTCATGAAATTTTATCATAGCAACAGAAAAGCAACTAATACATTAGGTTAGTGGTATAACCACTATTGTAAGTAGTGCTACAGTAAACTTTGGTGTGCAAATATACTTTTTTTATTTTTAAAAGTTCAAGCTGGGCATGGTGGCACATGCCTTTAATCCCAGTACTTGGGAGGCAGAGGCAGACGGATCTCTGAGTTCAAGGCCAGCCTGGTCTACATAGTGAGTTCCAGGTCAGCTGGGGCTACAGGGAAACCCTGTCTCAAAAAGACCAAAAAAGAAAGTTTATTTTAGTACTTACAAAAAAACTACAGTATAAAGAAGAATTCAAAGAATGAAAAGAAACTTAAAGAAAATTTGGATTTCCATGTAAGTAAGAGCCTCTTATACGGAAAATCATATATGGACAATACTTATATAA
>NW_008355158.1:145334-154555 GCF_000622305.1 Nannospalax galili
ATGTATTCATTTCCATATGTATGTATACATTATAGGCTAGGTTCTGCATATGAGGGAGAACATACTTTTTTTTTTTTTTGCTTTCTGAGATTGGGTGAACTTTCTTAATAGCATACATTCTAGGCCTGTCCATTTTCCTGTACACTTTGTGAGTTCATCTTTCTTTTTAATGTACTTTTTTTAAACTAAAGTTTTGTGCATTTCACACAATAAATCTTACTAATCCTATTTAGACACCCTCCCACATCTGTGTTCCCCATATTCCCCCACCAGATTTCATGCATTCTATCATACATATTAAGGCCTATTGAGTAAACGTTTTGTATCCAGATGTCCCTTGGTGCAAATTCATTCATTGATGTCTAGTAAGCCTATCTAAAGTCACTCTCTTAAAGAAGATCAACACTCCCTTAACCAGTAGTAATCAGTTGCTAATTGTTCCTTGGCTAAGGTTGGAACCTGCTACCAATTTCCCCAGTTGTATACTGGGTTTTTGTCTGATGAGTCTACATGGGTCTTGTGTATACTGTCACCATCGCTGCAAGTTCATATAAGAAAGATCCCAGAGGCTTTCAAGCCTCTCTCTCATTATGTTCATGCTCCAACCATGACTCTTACAATCTTTCCTCCCCCTCTTCTGCAATGGTCCCTGAGCCATGGGTGAGTGAGGTTTAATATAGTCCTATCCAGGGACATGCACTCTACACTTTTCTATCCTCTACACCGTGGCCAGCTGTGGGCTTCTGTGTGCATTGCACTCTGTTGCATGAGGAAGCTTCGTTGGCGAGAGTTGAGGGATGTATTAGTATTCTCTCTACCCCTGTTCCACTATGTTCCATGAGCCTTAGGTGTAGGGGTTCCACTACAGATGTGTCACTTAGAACTGGACATCTCACAGACACATATTCTCTGTGTGTGATCAGTTGTGGAACTCTGTAGCAGCCTCCGTCTACTGCAAAAGGAAGCTTCTTTGATCAGTAATGAATGGTATACTTGTCTGTAAATGTTAAGCATCCATATTTAGCATTTGGTAAGAAATTTCATTTGTTTGGAGATATGACAGAAATAGGGTTTTCTCTAGGATCTATGACCTCTCCATCCATGTGTATTTGACTGTTTACAATGCTAACCATTAGTTCCCTACCACTGAGAGGACTTTAAATTCAATTAGATAACCATTGACTAACTCAAAATAAAAGTGCCATTACTGTACTGCTATAGTTTGTAGTGGTTATTAGGCATTAAATCTGGGGTTGGACCATTGATGGATTTTCTCCCTTAGCATCTTGCATAGTAGTCTCTAGAATTATGAGAATTAGTCTTCAGGGAGGAGGCTTCTGGGTCAGTTCTAGTTCCATTGCTCCAAGTCCTGGGTCTGAAGTATGTCTTGTCTTCAGTAATAGGGTCTTACCTTAAAGTTATGGGAGATAAACAAGGTCTGTGGCAATAGCTTCTGTTATTTTTGGAGTCTCTTGGATGACCCTGATCAACAACTTGAAGGGAGGTTTCTCCTGCCTGGCCCTGTGTTTCTTGTTATATATCCTTCAGGTGCACACATGCACTAATGTTCCAATGTTGTATGCTATTTTTTTTTCAGTAGGTTTTTGAGCTAGTACATTTACATCTGGGTTTTCACACACCACCTAGGCTTTATTTTTCTCTCCTCTCCTCCCTTCCCAGTTTAAGTACTCCAGTTTTCCTCTTCATAATACCTCTGTCCTATTATCCCTCCTCTCTTGAGGTCCTTCTTCTCCTTTACCCAGAAGGTTCCTTGTATGTTCATCCCTCCTCCCTTCCCAGTTGAATACCCCCATTTTCCCCTTATTTCCCCTTGGTAACATCCGTTTCCTATTATCCCCCTCTCTTGGGCTCTTATTTTCCCTTTACCTCCATTTTCCTGGCTCCCATGGTTATATGCAGATACATACTCACATCTAAGGAGTTAAGGATAAGATCCACAAATAAGAATGTGTTCTTTATTTTTGTCTATGTTGCTTCACTAACTTTATTAATGGTTTCTAGTTCTATTCATTTACCTTCAAATTTAATGACTTTTCTCTTTTATTCCACTGGTATACGTGTCTGTTTTTGTGACAATACAATGCTGATTTTTATGACTATAGCGCTGTAATAAAGTTTGAAATCTGGTATAATTCCCCCCGACCCCCCAGGATTGCTCTTTGTGCTCAGGATTGCTTTGGCTATCCAGGGTCTTTTCTGTTTCCATATGAATTTGAGGATTTTTTTTCTGTTTCTGTGAAGAGCACAATGGAGATTTTGATTGGGATTGCATTGAATCTATAAATTACTCTTAGTAGGATGATAATTTTCACATTAATTTTACCAATCCGTGAACATGGGAGATCTTTCCCCTTCCTTGTGTCTCCCTCAATCTCTTTCTTCAAAGTTTTGGTTTTCATTGTAGATATTTTTTGAGGCTATTGTGAATGGGAGTTTTCCTTGACTACTTTTGCCTGATTGCTTATTATTGGTATATGGAAAGATAGTGAGTTTGTGAATTAATTTTTATATCCTGCCACTTTTCTGAAAGTAATAATTTCTTACAGTTTTCTTGTGGAATCTTGGGGATATCCTATGTATAATATTATATCATCTGCAGATGGGAAAAATTTGACCTCTTCTTTTCCAATTAGTACCTCTTTCATTGCTTTATCTTTTCCTATTCTAGTTAAAGTTTCAAGCACTATATTAAAAGGAGTGGGGATAGTTGACAACCTTGTCTGGTTCCTGATTTTAATGGGAATATGAATTTTTCTCCATTTAAAATGATGTTGGCTGTGGGTTTGTTGTATATAGCCTTCATTATTTTGAGGTTTGTTTCCTCCGGCCCAATTTTCTTTAGGACTTTTATCATGATGCATGTTGGATGTTATCAAAGTTCTTTTGTGCATCTACTGAGATGATCATGTGTTTTTTGTTTCATTATATGATTTATAGCATTTACTTTCTTACATGTATTGAACCATCTCTGCATTTCTGGAATAAAACCAACTTGTTCATGGTGGATGATCTTTTTGATGTGTGTCTGTAGTCGAGTTACAGGTATTTTGTTGAGAAATTTTACATCTCTGTTCATTGGGGTTATGGGCCTATACTGTTTGCTTTCTTTGTTGTGTCTTTACCTGGTTTTAGTATTAAAGTAATACTGGCTTCATAGAAGGAGTTTGGGAGTTCTCCCTCTGTTTTTATCTTTCTGAATAATTTAAGTAACTGGTTGTAGATCTTCTTTGAATGTCTGGGAGAATTCTGCTGTGAATCCATCTGGTCTTGGGCTTTTAAAAATTATTTATTGAGCTTTTATTAATTTTATTTATTGTACATTTCATAGAACAGTTCTTCATCAAGTTTAGGCCTCCCCCAAACCCCCTTCCCCAATTTCATGCATTCCACCATACATGTTAAATTCTATCCAGTTAAGCATTTGTACCCAGATGTCTTTTGGTGCAAGTTCATCCACTGGGGTGTAGTTAGGCTATCTAGAGATCATAAGCAAGGTCTACTTTCCTTCACCCAGCAATAATCAGTATTGAACAGTGTCCAGGCTAGGGCTGGCCTGCCTCCCATTTCCCTCACTCCACTCTGGGCCCATGCCTTAGTTTCTTTCTTTTTTTTTTAATCAGTAGGTTTTGTATTACTGCTTCAGTTTTGTTATCAGTTTGTTTTATTTATTGATCTTTTCTTAGTTTAACTTTGGTGGTTCAATTGAAATTTTCATTTCTTTTAGATTTTTTAATTTAATAGAGCAGAGTATAGACTTATGTATTCCCTTATAATGTTCTGGATCTCTTTGGTGTCTATTGTGATTTTGACCTTTTAACTCTGATTTGTTGATTTAGATGTTTTCTTTCTTTGTTTCTTTCTTTCTTTCTTTGTTTCTTTCTTTCTTTCTTTCTTTCTTTCTTTCTTCTTTCTTTCTTCTTTCTTTCTTTCTTTCTTTCTTCTTTTCTTTTGGTTAACTGGGTCAGGGGTCTATTTTTTTTAATCTTTTCAAAGAACCAGCTTTTAGATTCACTGATTATTTGTATCATTTTCTTTGTTAATATTTAATTGATTTTGGCTCTGATTTTTGTTATTTCTTCTTGTCTGATGGGTTTCGATTTGGTTTGTTAGTTGTACCATTAAGTCATTTATTTATGTTCTTTCTGATTCTTTAATGTAGACATTTAGAGCTATCAACTTCTATCTTAGGACTACTTAGGACTCCCAGTAGTTTGGTTGTGCTGTAATTTTCTTTTAGTTCCAGAAATGCATTTTTTTCTTTTTTGATTTCTTCATGATTCTGGAGTATGTTGCTTAATCTCCATGAATTTCATGTAGTTTCTAGGGCTTCTTTTGTTGTTGATTTTAAGCATTATTGCATTTTGGTCCAATAGAACACACAGAATTATTTTAATTTTTTGTATTTGGTGAGGTTTGCTTTGTGCTCCAGTATGTGGTATATTTTAGAGAAACTTCCATGGGCTGCTGAGTACAATGCATATTCTTTGGAGCTTGGGTGTAATATTCTATGTATGTCTTTTAGGTCTATTTGTTGTATAATATCATTTAATTCAGATGTTTCCCCATTTATTTTTTGTCCACATGGCCTGTCTATTGGAGAAAGTGGGGTATTGAAGTAATCTACTATTACTGAATTGGACTTAATCTATGTCTTCAAGTCTTTATTACATTGGGTGAACCAGAGTTTGGTGCATATGTGTTCAGTGTTCGCAGTTGTAATGTCTTCTTGCTGCTTGTTCCCTTGAACAGAATGAAGCGATTTTTTTTTAGTCTCTTCTGATTTAGGTTGAAGTTTATTTATCAGATATTAGAATGGCAATGACTATTTGTTTCTTAGTGTCGTTTGCTTAGAATATTTTTTTTTCCATCCTTTCACCCTAAGGTGGTACTTATTCTTAAGGGTAAGATGATTTTCTTGTAGACAACAAAAATATGAATTTTGTTTCTTAGTTCATTTAACCAGCCTATGTCTTTTGACTGGGAAGTTGAAGTCATTGTCACTACAAGTTACTATTGAAAGACGTATATTGGTTACTGTCATTTTATTTTCTGTGTTCATAGTTCTATTTTGCGTTCCCACAATTATGCCTTTATTTTTTCACTTTGTGTAGCCTTTTAGGTATGATTATTCCCTTTTTCAGTACATTGTATTGCTTCAAATAGTCTATGTAGGGCTTGTTTTTTGGACATAAATTTTTTCAGCCTATTTGTATCATGGATGATTTTTCTTTTTCTTTGATTATGTTAGATACTTTGCTGGGTATTCTGGATTGGCATATATGATCATTTAGAAATGGGAATACATTGCTCTGGGATCTTCTGGTTTTTAAAGTTTGTATTGAAAAGTCAGCTGTATTTCTGATGGGTAACTTGTTTTTTCTCTTGCACTTTTTAGTATCTGCTCTTTGTTCTGTAGATTTAGTATTTTTACTATGATATGCCATGGGGGTTTCTGTTATGGTCCTATCTATTTGGTGTCATTCTGTGTGCTTCTTTTATCTGTATGGGTATGCCTTTCCTTAATTTGGGGAAGTTTTCCTCTATAATCTTGTTGAAGATCTGGTCAGTGCCATCGACCTGAGATTCTTCTTCTTCTATGCATATAACGTATACATTTGGTCTTTTCATGTTGTCCCACATTTCCTGCATATTCCATTCCTGTGTTTTTAACTTTTTCACATTCTTTGCTTGAGCAGTCTAATTCTCTAAGTTTATTGTCCAATCTTGATATTCTCCATTCCATTTGATTCATTCTGCATGTGAGATTTTCTCCTGTTGTTTCAAATTGGCATACTGAGTTTTCAATTCCACCTTCAATTCAGCCTGAATCTTTCAGAATATTTCTCTCTTTCATCATCTCACTTTTGAATCCCAAATTGTCTTTGTCATTTCATTCTGCCGTATATTTGTATTTTCTTGAGCTTCATTCAGAAGTTTATTACTATCCTCTTTGCGTTCAGTGTGTTGATTGTATGGTCTTTAAAATCCTTGAATTCTTTGATCATATTTATGATTATTCTCTTGATTTCTGTGTCCTGGAGTTCCTCTGGGTAGTTTTCATAGTAGAACACTTCTGTATACAACTGGTACTGAGAACATACTATCTTGGTTTTTCATATTATTTGTGTTTTTTGTGTTGTGACCTGGCATATGGACTTCCTTCATTGGTTGTGTTTCCGATATGAAATTCTACCTTGCCTTTGTTAAGTTTGACTCTATTTTTATTGTTGTCATAACTTGGTTCCTTTCTGATCAGTTATGAATATTTAGTTGTTCTGTGCTTCAAGATCACATTTTTTATTTTTTATTGGAGTGAGGGGATGTTCCTGGAAGACTAGTAGAGAGCTAGAGAGCTCTCTGGCACAGTGTAAATGGGTCTCATTCTAAAGTAGGAAGATGGTGACTGAGTGGGCAGGTTCTAATGAGCTAAGCAGGCTAGTAGAGCACTCTCTGGCAGTGCAAGCAGGCCTCCATATAGTCTTTTTGTTGTTGTTATTGCTGTTTTTTTACATTTTTATTGAATTTTTGTGATTTTCATACAATATAATTTGATGGTATTTAGATCCCCTCCCCATTCCTACTTTCACTTTATTGTCCTCTGCTCAATTTAATGTAATAGAGGGAGAGAGAGAGAGAGAGAGAGAGAGAGAGAGAGAGAGAGAGTCTAATTAATTTATGTCTCCAAATGTCCTTCAGTGTGGGTCCATCCACTAGAGCCTGGTTAACTTACCAAAAGACCCAAGCTTGAAAGAGACTGTGTCTGCCCCTCCCAGCAGCCAGCTGCTACCACAGTTTTCTTAGGCAAATTCAAATCTGAAAAAAATCCCAGCCACAGGATGAGGAAGAGGGCAAGGAACTCCAACCCCACATGGCCCACTCTCGACACCAGATTTTGAATATGGTATTATGAAGACATCATCATCTTTAATGCCACATATTTTCTAATATTTGACTTTAACTGAAATATTTTCATATTTACAGGCTCTAAAGTTCAATATATATGTGTCTGTATTTTCTATAATTATTCATATCGAAGAAAAAAACACCAAGTTCTCTTTATTTTCTAAGGATTTCTATTCTGAGAAATACCTATTGAGTGGTCAATATATGCTAAGCACCACTTAACTGTCTTAAATGTATCACTACTTGCTACAACAAATATGCTACATAGGTTATATGTTTAATTTTCATACTATAACATTGCTGTATTTTTAAGACAATTATATTAAATCTGAGGAAAGAGAGAGTAAGAAGTTAAATGATTTTCCCTAAAATCTCAAATGAGAAGGATTGTCACGATTGTAACCATTGAGATGAGGGCAGTAAAGTACATAGAAGTCAGCCAGAAAACTCGTTTTCACAGTCAGCAAGTATTTGAAGACTCCATTACAGATAATTCAGCAGAGACTCCATGCTTAAAACATGAGTTTCTTGTATTTTATATTTTATTCTTTACATGTTTTCACTAGTTTTTTTTTTTAATTTTTCATTTACTACTTAAAAAAAAATTATGTGGGCTTCCCTGGGCCTGCACGACCCGCAGGCCTCTCTCCGAGGTAAGTCAATCACTTCCTCTGTGCCTTGACTCCCCGAGCCTCATTCACCGTCCCATCTGCCCACCCATCTCTCTTCCTAGACAAAGTCCCGTCCCACTCCTTGTCTTGGAGCCCCAGACACCAGGGGGAACCACCACTGCTTCCTGATCCTTTGCATCCAGACCAACCCAGTTCCTCCTGGGGTCCCCAGGAGCCCTCTAGGCCTGGCCCTGCCCTCACCTCCCTCTACTTCCCTGGGCCTGCAGAAGCTGCAGTCCTCTCTCCAGCCAGCAGGCCTCTCTCCCTAAGTCCATCAGGCCCCCTGCACCTTGACTCCCCCAGCGTCATTCACCCTCCAGTCTCCCCCACTGGTCTCTCCTCCTAGCCTGGGTTCTGTCCCATTCCTTGTCTTGACACCCCAGGCACAGGAGGGGGGGCACCACTGCTTCCTGATACTTTGCATGAAGCCAACCCAGTTCCTTCTGTGGTCCCCAGGAGCCCTCTGGGCCTGGCCCCACCCTCACCTCCCTCTGCTTCCCTGGTTTGCACAACCCACCAGGCTCTTTCCTCAATCCTGGGGCTGACCTTTCCTCATCCTCATCCTTTGTATCCAGACCAACCCAGTTTCTTAGTGAAGTCCCCAGGGCCCTTGGGGCCTCTTCCCAACCCCATCTCCCTTTGCATCTCTTGGTGGAACAGCCACCAGCTGCCCTAGACCAGCATCTTTCCTGGACCCGACTCCTAGGCCAGTCCAACCACCAAATTCCTGAGGCCAATGTCTTTCCTGGAGGAATCCAGACCTTAGGAGAAAGCCTGAGAGCATCTGATCCTCATCTGACTTGGGCCTCTGTGGGAACTCCTGAAGACAAAAGCAATCTGGCCACTCCAATATAAAATCAAAAGAGAGAACTGGAAACTTAGAGGAACCAGCTTTTCATGCCCAAAATGTAAACCACAAAGACATAAAGTTTACAAAGAGCAGACCTAAACTTGAAGGCTTGAGTCTCACAGAAGAATCAGAAACTACAAAAGAAATTCACATGTCAAAATCACAGAGAAAAAATAACATGAAAAACCAAAATAACATATCCCACCAAATACCAATAGTCCTCTAGAGGAGTACAATGAGAACCCCTTAGAGATAATGCAGGACATGTAACTCAAAAGAACAATTATAAACATGATAAAAGAATTAAGTGAATTTAAAGAACACACAAAAAAAGAAATCAAAGAACTGAAGGAAGATAGGGATAAACTTCTGAATGAATTAAGAGAAGAGCTAGAAATATTGGAGACTACTCAGGCTGAAATAAAGAAGGAAGTGAAACATTCAGTAAGCCAATTAGAAACGACAGGAGAAAACCTCACCAATAGGATGAATGAAATGGAAAACAGAGTATCAAGACTGGAACATAAAGGGGATGAACTGCTCAAGCAAAGATTATGAAAAATTTAAGAAATCACAAGAATGGAATATGGAATACACAGGAAATGTGGGACACCATGAAAAGACCAAATTTATGCATCACTGGCATGGAGTGAGGAGGACACAAAAAGATGGAAAGACCTCCTGTGCTAATGAATTGGTAGAATCAATATAGTGAAAATGACCATCCTAACAAAAACAAGTTAAAGATTCAATGCAATCCTAGTCAAAAACCCCAT
>NW_008355158.1:155394-159072 GCF_000622305.1 Nannospalax galili
TCAAATGGACCTAACAGACATCTACCGAGTATTCCACCCCTAGAACTGAAGGACATACTTTCTACTCAACACCCCATGGAACCTTCTCCAAAATTGACCATATACTGGGGCTAAACAAACCTCAACAAATACAAAAAGATCGAAATAATTACATGCATTCTATCAGACCCCAATGCAATAAAGCTTACAATCAACACTGGAAGAAGCCCTAATCACCACATGAACACATGGAGATTAAACAACACACTCCTGAATGATGAATGGGTCAAAAGAGAAATTAAGAAAGAAGTAAAAGTATTCTTGGAAATAAATGAAAATGACAGTACAACACAAGAAAACCTATGGGACACGGTGAAAGCTCTCCTTAGAGGGACGTTTAGAGCTCTAAGTGCCTACATCAGAAAATCAGAAAGAACACAAATAAATGACTTAACGTTGCAACTCAAGACATTTGAAAAGCAACAACAAATGAAACCCAAACCCAGCAGACAAGAAGAAAACAATATTCAGGGCAGAAATGAATGAAACAGAAACAAAGAAAACAATACAAAGAATCAACGAATCCAAGAGCTGGTTCTTTGAAAAGATAAACAAGATTGATAGACCACTAGCCCACTTAACCAAAAGAAAGAAAGAGAGAGCATCTCCAAATTGACAAAATCAGAGATGAAAGGAGAAATATCACAGGAGACACCAGAAAGATACAGAACATTATAGTAAATACATTAAAAAAAAACCTATATGCTACTAAATTTGAAAACCTAAAAGAAATTGGATGGATAGGAAAGGCATGGGAACCACCAAAACTAAACCAAGAAGAGATTAACAGCTTAAACAGACCCATATCACAAAAAGAAATTGAAACAGTAATACAAAACCTCCTGACTAAAAAAAGCCCAGGACCAGATGGATTTACAGCAGAATTCTATCAGACATTTAAAGAAGATCTACATCCAATACTACTTAATTTATTCAAAAAGATAGAAATAGAGGGAGAACTTCCAAATTCATTCCATGAAGCCAGCATCACTTTAATACCAAAGCCAGGTAAAGATCCAATCAGAAAACCATAGACCCATATCCTTAAAGAACATAGATGCAAAAATTCTCAACAAGATACTTGCAAACTGCATACAGACACACATCAAAAAGATCATCCACCATGATTAAGTCAGCTTTATCCCAGAGGTTCAGGGGTGGTTCAATATATGTAAGTCAATAAATGTCATAAATCATTATAAATGGGCTCAAAGACAAGAATCACATGGTCATCTCAATAGATGCAGAGAAAAGACCTTTGACAAAATTCAACATGCATTTATGTTCAAAGGCCTAGAGGGAATTGGACTGGAGGGAACATACCTCAACATAATTAAAGCCATATATAATAAACCCACAGCCAACATCATTCTAAATGGAGAAAAACTGGAAGCATTCCCATTGAAATCAGGAACCAGACAAGGCTGTCCACTATATCCACTTCTCTTTAACATAGTGCTTGAAACTCTTGGAAGAGCAATAAGACAAGAGCAAGAATTTAAAGGAATAATAATTGGAAAAGAGGAGGTAAAATTATCCCTTTTTGCAGATGATATGATCATATATCTAAGAGATGCCGAAAATTCCACCAGAAAACTCCTAGAAATTATTAACATGTTCAATAAAGTGGCAGGTCACAAAATTAGCATACAAAAGTCTGTACCCTTTCTATATACCAATAACAAGCAATCAGAGAAAGAGCACATGGAAACATTCCCCTTCACAAGAGCTGCAAACAAACAAACAAACAAACAGAACTCAGAATAAACCTGACCAAAGACATTAAAGAGCTCTACAATGAAAAATTTAAATCTTTAAAGAAAGAAATTGAGGAAGACATCAGAAGATGGAAGGACCTCCCATGCTCATGGGTTGGAAGAATTAATATTGTGAAAATGACCATCCTACCAAAAGCTATTTATAGATTCAATGCAATATCGATTAAAATCTCCATGCCTTTTTTACAGAATTGGAAAATACCATCCTAAGATTCATATGGAAACAAAGAAGACCTTGGATAGCCAAAGCTACCCTGAGCACTAAGAGCAATGCTGGGGGGATTACTATACCAGATTTTAAGCTGCATTACAGAGATATAGTCATAAAAACAACATGGTACTGGCACAAAAATAGACCCATACATCAATGGAATAAAATTGAAGACCCACATATGAGATACAATTTCAGCTACCTATTTGCCAAAGGGGCCAAGAATATTCACAGGAGGAAATACAGCATGTTCAGCAAATGGTGCTGGTAAAACTGGATCTCCACCTGTAGAAGAATGAAACTAAACCCCTATCTTTCCCCCTGCACAAAAGTCAATTCCAAATGGATGAAATACCTCAATGTAAAGCCTGAAACTCTAAAACTGCAGGAAGAAATCATTGGGAAAAACCTACAAGATATAGGTGCAGGAAAGGATTTTCTGAACCAGACTTCAATTGCTCAGAAAACAAGGGCAAGAATTAACAAATGGGACCTCATTAAACTAAAAAGCTTCTGTACATCAAAGGAGGCAACCAAGGAAGTGAACAGAAAACCCACAGAATGGGAGAAAATCTTCACCAGCAACACATCTGACAGAGGTTTAGCATCCAGAATATATAATGAACTCAAAAAACAGAGAATCAAGACAAGAAGTAACCCGATTAAAAGTTGGGCTGAACAGAGAGTTCTCAAGAAGTAAAGATAGCTATGAAGAATCTTAAAAGATGTTCAACACCTCCTGTCCTCAGGCCTCTCTTGGGGTAAGTCTATCATGCAGCCCTCCACACCTTGACTCCCCCAGCTGCATTCACCCTTTGATCTCCCCCACTGTTCTCTACTCCTAGTTTGGGCCCTGTGCCATTCCTAGTCTTGGGGCCCCAGACACCTGGGGAGCCAGTGCTGCTTCCTGATCCTTTTCACCTGGACCAGCTTGGTGCCTTCCTTGGGCCCCAGGAGCACTGCTTCTGGACCTGGCCCCACCCTCACCTCTCTCTCTGCTTCCCTGGACCTGCACCACCGGATAACTCTCCTGGCTTGCTCTCTTATCCTCAGGCCTCTTGGGATGGGTCTCTCATGCAGCCCTCCGTGCCTTGACTCCCCCAGCCACATTCACCCTTCCATCTCCCCCACTGTTCTCTGCTCCTAGTTTGGGCCCTGTGCCATCCCTAGTCTTGGGGCCCCAGACACCTGGGGAACCGGTACTGCTTCCTGATCATTTTCACCCAGACCAACTTCACGTCTTCCTTGGGCCCCAGGAGCACTGCTTCTGGACCTGGCCCTGCCCTCACCTCTCTCTACTTCCCTTGTCCTGCAACACCCACCAACCTCTTTCTGGGGCTGACAGCCTCTTTCTGGGGCTCCGAGGCTTACCTTTCCTCTTCCTGATCCTTTGCATCTAGTACAACCCAGCTACTCAATCCACTCCCTGGAAATTCTTGGGGCTTCTTCCCACCCCATCTGCCTTTGCATCCCTGCGTGGCATGGCGACAGCCAGGATCTCAGGTCAGGCCAACACCCAAGTTCCTGAGGCCAAAATTATTCTTAGAAGATTCCAGACCTAAGGAGAAAGTCTGAAAACTTCTGACCCACATTGGAAGTGGGCCACCGCGGAACTCCTGAAGACAAAATCAGTCCATCCACAACAATATG
>NW_008355158.1:165292-166373 GCF_000622305.1 Nannospalax galili
CCCTTGCGTTGAAAGGTATAAAAACCAGCCTTGAAGCATTTGGAAAACAGCCTGATGTTCTTGTCACGCCTTATACACCAAAACAGATTGAGACTTTAGCAGCCTGTGATGATGAATGGGCAGTGCTGCTTACTAGTATGACAGGAGTGTTTGACAATCATTACCCATCACACCCTTTGCTTCAGTTTGTGAGCCGTAATCCACTAATTCACCCACGAGTGATGCGCTCTAACCCCATTGAAGGGGCAGTTAATATTTTTACTGATGGGTCTAAGGGTGGGGTAGGAACGGTGTATATTGAAGGCCAAAACCCCAGCACCCATATTTTTCCCTATGAATCAGCACAGGCAACAGAATTAGCTACTGTATTACAAGTCTTTTGCCAGGAATCTCAACCTTTTAATTTGCTTTCAGATAGCCAATATGTGGTGCAAGCTATGAGGATACTAGAGAATGTGGGGACTATAAAACCAACTGCCCCGGTTACTCAAATTTTTATGGTCCTACAGCAGAAAATTTGGCAACGCAAGGCTCCCTTTTGTGTGATTCATATTCGCGCTCACTCAGGACTCCCTGGGCCTTTGGCATTAGGCAATGCCATCGCTGATTATGCTACTAGAGCTGTCTTTATCTTCCTGACTCAAACCCCTGTACAAGCTGCAACAGATTTTCATGCAAGGTTCCATGTGAATGCAAATACCCTCCGCATAAAATTCAAAATTACTAGGGAACAAGCCTGAGAAATTGTCTTGCAATACAAATCTTGTGTTTCTGTCCTCCCTCAACGGAGTGTAGGGGTTAATCCTCAAGGCCTCCACCCAAGAGTACTTTGGCAAATGAATGTTACCCATATTCCAGAGTTTGATACCCTCAAATATGTACATGTTTCTATAGATACCTGTTCTGGTGTGATATTTGCTTCTGCACATTCAGGTGAAAAAGCTGAGCATGTAATAAGCCACTGTTTCCAAGCCTTTGCATCTTGGGGTATGCCCAAGCGTCTTAAAACTGATAATGGTCCTGCATATACATCTAGCAAATTCACAGCCTTTTGCACAGCCATGGGCATCGCCCACACATA
>NW_008355158.1:168944-169099 GCF_000622305.1 Nannospalax galili
AGTGGCAGGGATGGCAGAGGATGGAGGCTGTCTATCTGATGAGTTTATATTCATGCTCAGATGCCAAGGAACTCAGAAAGTAAGCGACTGTGACCAGTAATAGACATATATAGAGAGATTAGAAATGCATGTGAAAACGTCTCAATGTCAATTGC
>NW_008355158.1:169774-200079 GCF_000622305.1 Nannospalax galili
TCTCAGCAGTAAAGGGAGAAGAAATCATGAAATTTGCAAGTAAATGGATGGAACTAGAAACTGTTATACTAAGTGAAGTAACACAATCTCAGAAAAAAAATCGACATATGTTCTCCCTCATATGTGGATCCTAGAACCAAACCCTGATAAGTGAGTATGTATCCAGACATAACTACAGGAACCAGGATAATGGAAAGGAAACAGGGAGGTAAAGGAAAAGAAAGAACCTGAAAGAGAAGAACAGTAGGAAACAGGCCTTAATAAGGGAGAGATGGATCAAAATTGGGTTAGTTAAAAAAAATCAGGTTAGTTTAAGAGAGGAGGGAGGGAACGGTATATAAGGAACCTATGGGATAAAGGGAAAGAAGGAACTCAAGAGAGGTAGGACCATAGGAGATGGGTATTATTAAGGGAGAAACGGTGAAAATGGGGGCACCTTAAGTGGGAAAACCATGTTGGAGGGGTGAGACAATGTGAGAGATAAATAATGCCTAGCTAGTTTTGAAAACCGGATGGAACCATATTACTCCTACAACCTACTGAAAAAGTATACATACCAGATCAAGAAATATATGTCTAGGTAAGGTTTATCTGAGAACAACTGGTCTTTGCCCAAGATTTATCTACATGGAACACAGTAATTAAAAGTACCAGAGTGGTGGAACTACCCTTCTTAGGTATTTAAGAGCCATACTTTGAGGCCTCCACTAATTTGGTCAGAGGGACATAAAGGACAATTTTTGCTTTTTGTCCTCCTAGGTTGACTAAGTCCCAGGGGACATGGAACATTTCTCAAAATGTCCTGTAACTGTGGTGAGTCACCCATCCTCTTGATCAAGGAGGCTGAGGAGACCCCATGAGATGGACTTAAACCAGTGTCCAGTCTACAAAGAGGAGGGTCAACTTAGAGGAAACATCTCATTCATGCTTCCAAGTGAAGCCAGACATGTTCAAACAGGACCTTTGACCTATTTTCACATAGATGGAACTGGTAAAAGAAAGGAGCCAGGAGCTCCTCCCAAGCCCATGTGACCCCTGAGGAACAGATCCTCAAATAATTTTTTAAGAGTCCCTATGTATAGCTAAAGACTACATAACAAGCAATAATGCCAGATAGGAGATCCATTCTTTTGAGTTGTTGGCCAGGGTGGCCAAAGGAACTCCCAGCTAGTTTCCCAGATAGAACTAGGAAAATGAACAGCAGATCCCAATCTTATCTAAAGGAATATTGACAACTGATTGCTGCTAGATAAGGAACAGCTGACCTTCTTAAAACAAAGACCTCTAGATAGGCTGACTAGATTCACCAGATGGACAAGTAGTGGGGAATGGCTGGGGGTGCTGACAACACAGCAGACAGTAGCAGGGATATCAGAGTATAAGGGCTCTAGTGAGGGGGAGGGAGGCTATGGGAGGGCGCCATCTGGGAAGTGGGTGTATAGTTGAATAAGAAGGTTTGGGATGTTCTGTGTGATACACACACACACACACACACACACAAATCAACAAATTTTTAAAAATGTGTAATGTATTATATTTGAGGAGGAAGCATTGAAATTTACATCATGTTAATTAGTAAAGGTGATAAACATTACCACTGAAATCTACCCAATGACTTTATAGACATACACAGGCCCCAAGGGTCCCTAAGGATCCAAGTGCAATCGATTATGACGAGTAATAATCAAATGCATACAGATTAGAGATGCATGCGCCAACATCTCAGTGTTAGTAGCAAAAACAATGAATCTTTCTGCAAGGAGCAATATATTCTAAAATGAAATGGAGATCTTTTTTAAAGGTTAAAAACTCCTTCAGTTTTATGCCTTACAGGGTTATACTGAGTTCAATAGTGTATAACTGTATTAATTCAACTGTGAACCTTACAGCCATTTGTGAAAGAGATGGACTCTTGCTCTGGATTGTGTTACTGAATATGTTAAGGCTGTAATGAAATGCTTCTTCCAATCACGTAGTTATTAAAATTTTTTTTAAAAATTTACTTCATGTTAAAGAGGAGAGGTGATAAACATTACTAGTGAAATCTACATGATCATTTTATAACCATACTCAGGTACTGAAGATCTGTGTGTAACCGACTGTGACTAGTAATAATCAGATACATAGAGATTAAAGACACATGTGTAAACATCTAAGTGTTAGTAGCATTAAAAATGTAGGAAACAGCATATCTTAAAAAGAAATGGAGATCTTCTTTAAAGGGTAATACTCATTCAATTTTATGTCTTACAGGGTTTATATTGAGTTCAATATTTTATGACTGTATTAATTCAACTGTGAACCTAAAAATTTACAGCCACCTTTGAAAGAGATGTATCCTTGCTCTGGTATGTGTTACTGAATATGTTAAAGCTGTAATCAAATGCTTCTTCTAATCATGTGGTTATTAAATTTTTTAAAAATTAAAAAAACTTAAAAAAATTATGTGTATTGCCTGCATGTGCGTAAGTGCACCCCTGTCATGCAATGTCCACGGAGGTCTGAAGAAGGTACCAGATCCCCTGGAACTGGAGTTACAGATGATTGTTAGCCACCATGCAGGTGCTGGGAATCGAACCCGGGTCTTCTGAAAGAGCAGTCAGTGCTCTTAACCATTGGGCAGTCTCTTCAACCTCTGTTTTCACTCTTTAAAAACAGTACACTCTTTAAAGAATGTGCTTTTATTATTTTTCCTAGAGTATAAGTAACCTATTCTCTCTAGCACTATGGGGCTTCTGAGGCTAGTCATCTGAGAGGATAATAATCTGAAATGAGTAATGGAAGGTACTCAGCTGGCTAAGGCCTATAGCTTTATTTTAGAAAGGTTGCCCTCTTATAGTTCCCAATCCTGCACGGAAATCACATTCAGTCTATTATAATGTCCAACAAAAGACTTTGAAATCAGAAATCTAATTTAAGTCTAAACAACAAAGTAAATTTTAAAAAGAAAACTAAAATTAGAAAGCAAACAATCTCAAGACAGATTTGATCTTTTCAAAATTTGATGGAGCCACTATGTTTACTGGATCTGCTCGAGAAATCTCTAATTGAAGGTTAAGTAGGTGAGAGAATGCCAGTACTTCTAAAATTAAATTAGCATCAGCATATGATTAGGATTTTATTTTTTTTTATTTTATGTGTATGAGTGTATTGCCTGCATATATGTGAGTGCCCCCGTGTTGTGCAATGCCGCGGAGGTCAGAAGAGAAATTTTAAAAAAAAAATTGTGTTTAAAAGCAGAAACTCAATTTGTTAAAAATCTGTGAAATTATCTTTGACTAGATGTATGTTGATAGATAATATTTGATTTGGTGGTGGTGGGATTATTTGAGAGAAGGTCTCTCTGTGTAGCCAAAAGTGACTTGGATGTCACTATGTTGTATTCCAGGCTGGCCTCAAGTTTGGAGCTAGCCCCTTGTTTCTGTTTCTCAAGTACTGGGATTATAGCATGTGCAACAACACCTGCCTAATTCCTTCTTTTTTAAGGTTTACAAAGAATGTGATAGAGTATTATTTTGACAATAATATCACAAATTTTCTTAGGGGTAAAATTTCTCAGAGAATTCTTCCTTTCAAGTGTACCGAAAGAAAATATATAGGACAAAACATTGTTCAATGGAGAGTCCATTAGTTGGGCATATTAACAAGTGAACGGGAGACTGAAATAAGTCACTGTTACATGTCATGTAACACACACAATACCATGCACACAATCCCTAAATCGTTATTATGGATTCCCAAACTGCTTGCTGAGGTATGTCAAGCTGCCTTTGTAAGTAAGCATACTGGATAAACTTTCACTTATTATTATGTTTAATGACCTCTTACAGTACTAAGAAGAATTTTAAGGTCTGCAATCCTGAAAGAAGGGGAGGAAATGGTGTGAGGAGGATTCATTCCCTCCCAGCACTCATTGGTTGCCAAAATTTCCTTAGGTTGGATTGGAGTTTGTTAACCACTGACCCATGTGTACGCTGAAATTTTGTCTGGATTGAGTTTGCATGGGACTAGTGCATACTGTCACCATTGCTGTGAGTTCATATGAATCACTGACCAGCTCTTTGGAAAACTGTTTCCTTGTGCTCATCCACCCCCTTTGGATCTTACAATCTTCCAACCCCCTCTTCTGCAATGAGACCCAAGGCTTATTTTTCTTTCTTTTTGAGACAGGGTCTCTCTGTAGCACTAGCTGTCCTGGAACTCACTATGTAGACCAGGCTGGCCTTGAACTCACAGAGATCCACCTATCTCTGCCTCCCGAGTGCTGGGACTAAAGGCATAGGCCACCATGCCAGGCTAATTTTTTAAAAAATTATTTATTTAATAACCACATAATTAGAAGAAACATTTCATTGCAACATCATCGACATATTCAATTAACAATTTCCAAAGATAAGATGCATCTCTTTCAAAATTGGCTGTAAAGTTTTGGGTTCACTGTTGAATTAATACATTTATATAACATTGTACTCATTTAAGACATAAAATTGAATGAGGTTTTAACCTTTAAAAAAGATCTCCATTTCATTTTAAAATATGAATATTTTAAAATGTTTCATACAGAAAAACTCATTTTTAATGCAGCTGACACTTAGATGTTTCCACATTCATCACTAATCTCTAGATATCTGATTATTACTAGTCACAACCAAGACTTATTTTTATACCCATAGTTAATGCATCTCTCAACTCTTACCAGAAAAGTTTACTAAATCTGTTCTTTACTATTCACAGTTGCAGATTAGCTGACGAAACAAAACGAGGTCTGGCAAAATGTTAAGGATGACGAGGATGCACGGGCTGCTGATGTACAAATATCCCCTATCAAGTTTGTTATGATCGATGAGAAGTGTTCTAGAGAATGCTTTGGTAGTTTAGCCTGGATAAATTTGGAAATATTTTGTTGACATTTGTAAAATTACCTATCTGATTACAATAGGAACTTAAATGATGTTACAGTTTGAGAGGTGCTACAGTTCAGAACTGCATGACAACAAAGTTTACATTTACTAATTATGGCAATTATAACGCAAACAAGATACTTTTGAACTTGGACAATGTCCTTGGAGAGTTGAGAGCTGCATTAAACTATGGGCATAAAAATACGTCTTGGATATCGCTGCAGAACAGGGGGTGGAAAGATTGTAAGAGCTAAAGAAAGTTAAGTGGGGTGTCAGAGGTGTGGAAATTATAGGACAACTATTAAGGGTCACTTCTTTCTTTGACCATGTGAGTTCAGAGATCAAACTCAGATCAGCAGACTTGGTGGCAGGTGCGGTTTCCAGCTGAGATATCTTGTACCTGGCTTCTCTTCAGAGCTTTATTTATATTCTCATCCTCAGTCAACCTGTAATTTCACTTTGTTTGTTTGATTGCAAAAGCAGCTTGTAGCAACAGAATGTTCAATGGTTTATTAACTAGCTGAGCATATTTATTAATTTTTCAGTGCCCAGGGACTCCTTTCTCAGTGATGCTCAGTGATACTGTTCCTTTTCTTCTATGTAGATTTTACCTGTCATTTTTTTCTAGAATAATTGCTTTTTGTCTCAATACTATTCTAACATATTCTTCCATCTCTTAACCATTTTCCAGGCTCTTGTTACTCACATAAGCTACTGTTAGGTAATGAGTCTCAAGTTTCCAGAAAACATAATTTGAGCCAAGAGATATTTTTAATCTGTTTAATGTACAATTTTTTCCTGGTAAGGGAATAGGAGATAATCCAAGGGTAATTTAAGCCTCTAAACATCAAGCCTGTTCCTGTGTACATAATGTTGTAAGCTAAAGCAATGTTTGTAAAATAATCTGTGTTGTGAGGACAGCAGAGTACAAAATGTGGAAATCAATAGGAGGAGACAGCCTACTGAAAAGAATAGTTCAGCCAAGACTTTCTGATTGCATAACACGAATTATCATTCAACTGAACATTTCAAGAATGCTTTGAGATTCTTGGATCTTCTATATATAGAAGGAGACAGACAGGTAGATAGATAGATAGACAGATGATAGACAGATAGATGAAAGACAGACAGACAGATAGACTAAAGAGAGTGAATACAACTGGAACACTACAAACAATCCATGATATGATAATTTGTAACGGATGCAAACCTCTTCTTCCTCACATGGAAATTTTACTAAAGTTTGAGATAAAAGATAAAGTTTAAGATAAAGATAAAAAGGTTCAGCCCAATCCAAAGAAGTCATTTGCAATACATATAACCTATCAAAGATTTAGGTTGATTTTATGAATATTTTTAATAAAAATTAAAATATATTGCAATGTGTGTGCATGATGTGTGTGTGTAGGCGTGTATGCCTCTGCACTCCGGTGGTGATCAGAAGACAACTTTGTGAAACTAGTTCTCTCCTTTCACATTTGTGTGAATTCCAAGGATTGAACTTAGATTACCAGGCTTGTATAGCAGTGTCCTTTACCCACTGAGCCATCTCACGGGCCCTATATATGAAGATTCTTTTTAATTAGCATGGAAAATAAACAACTCCATAGAATAAAGGACAAAAGTTATGAAAAGGCAAGCGTACAGAAATGAATCTCAATGGGTATTAAAATGCACATTAATCTCTTTGGCAATAATCATGGAAATACAAACTAAAAGTATAATCCTATGACTTGGCTGTTATAAATAATGCAGCAATACGCATTGTTATGGAAGTATCTCTGTGGTATGTTCACTGTGTGTCCTTTGGGTATATACCCAAGAGTATAGCTGGGTCAAATAGTCATTTTGTTTTTAGTGGAATCTCCATACTGATTAGGGTAGTGGCTGCACCAGTTTACATTCACATCAGCTATGATTTAGGCCTCTTCTTTTTTCATGGCCTTGCCAGAATTTCTTGTTATTTCTTTTCTTTATGATGTCCATCCTAACCAGGTTGAGATGAAATCTTAGTGTAGTTTTCATTTGCATTTACCTAATGGCTAAGGATTTTAAGTACTATTTCTGTATGATATTATCTCATTGATGGGAGCGTGGGAGAAAAATTCACATAAAGGAAAGGGTAGTGAATATGGTCAAAAGATATAATTGAAATAAATTGTCTTTATTAAAACTAATACTGTGTACAATGAATATAAACCAATGAAGACATTTTTAAAATATTTAAATTTTATTTATGTGTATTATATATATGTATGTGTATGTGTGTGTGTGTGCATGTGTGTGTGTATGCTACATGTGTGTGGACCAATACAGAGACCAGAAGAGTGTGTCAGATATCCTAGAGCTGGAGTTACAGGTAGTTGTGTACTGCCCGATGTCAGTGCTGGGGACAGAACTCCAGTCCTCTGCAAGAACAGTAAGTAGTCTTAAACACTGAGCCATCTCTCCAGCCTGAAGACATTTTAAAAAAGCACTCAATAGATATTAAAACACCAGACCTGTTAGGCTTGGTGGTGCATACCATTAATCGCAGCACTTGGGAGCCAGAGGCAGATTTCAGATCCAATCAGAACACAATTGGTTACCAATATAACAATCATGCCACTTGCACCAGTGGGTACATCTTGATCTCACAAGTTTTCTAATATTTACTTTAAGCTTATTGTTCCAAAAACTGCTTGACATTCTGAGTATTCTTGTGTAAATAAGGTATATAAATATAAGAAATTTAGACATGTGGAAAATCTTACTTCTCTTTCCATAGGAAATACATATCATTTTTTTATCAGATACTTTTCTAATTATCATCATAAGATCAGTTACCATATTTGTTAAAGTGTTTGTTAGATATTTTCTGGCTTTTGTGTCTTTCAATGTTTTTGCACTTCTCAGATTTCCCATCAGAAGATGGTGCTGAAGACCAGCCCTGCCTCACCTGCTCCCACACTGAAACCCCACTGTCCTCTGCAGTCTCCAGGGCAGTGATATCAAAACAGGATCCTGCCAGGCTTTTACTTTCTGACACAGGACTCCTCTCATGAAAATGCTGACTCTGATCCTCCTGTGGCTTAGGCAAATCTTCTCAGAGCTATGTAAATGTCTAGGATCTTGGAGATGGTGAGAGGGGTCAGCTGGTAAAGGATTTTACCACCAAGTCTGAAAACCTAAATACAATCCCCAGGACCCACATGTTAGAAGGAGACAATCAACTCCCTCATGTTGACCTCTGACTTCCATAAGCTTGCCAGAAACACACACACACACACACACACACACACACACACACACACACACACGTGCACACACAAATAAATTCCTAGATATATAAAATCTATCATTATCTCCATCAGTCAGCTGATTTGTGGGAAACCTGGATAGGACAGAGGAAGAGGTAAGAACCTCTGGGTTTGAGGTGAAAGTTTCCCTGACTGCCATATGTGTCAGAATCAGGGATAATGAATTAACTAATTTTATCTTTATGTTTACTAATAATGCCACAAGTTACTGAACCCATCGATCTAAGCCTCAGCATCCACAACCACAAAATGGTGAGAAGTAAAATATAGTTTAGGAATGGGAACAGGATTTCAGAGAAAAGTGCCCTTGGAATCAGTTCTTTGTGTGATCCCATAGCCACACATGTAAATTTTGTTCCAACTCCAACATTAAAATGACCTTTGTCGTTGGCTGAATGGATCTCTTGCTTATGTTCTTTTACCCAATTTATATTTATTTCCATCATCACAAAGTACTTTGAATGCAGACCTTAGTTTCCTTGGGGCAGGGTTATATTACGTTAGAATAGCCGTAAGGTCTAGCACACTATGTGCAGCCAGTAAATATCTATAATCAAATAAATACATAATTAAATACTATAATGTTTGCATTTCAATCAAAATAGGAAATACATTAAACATTTACATTCAAAGATTCCTTATCACTCTCATTCTTCACAAAGATTTAAAACTGATAACTAATGGAATTTATAGTGGTAGTTTATATTTTAAATTTATATTGTTGTACAATGGAGCAATTAGTCACTAAAGGTCTATTTGATCCTGAACTCTACAACTCACTTTACCTTGGTTTACATTATGCCTATTTTGAAGTTCTTTAATGTGAATTATATATATATAATGAATAATATTCCATTTAAATGGAACCATAACAAAGTAAATTACACCCAAGAAGAACTAAGTATTATACTTGAGTTGATGTATTGTCGTTGAAGGACTCTATACAGATGTGGGCTGGTGTCAGAGAAACCCAAAAGGTCACTACCTTTGGCTAATTGAAACAGGAAGAAATCTCTGTGGACAGAGGGCAGAGAACTTGGAGCGAGCTGCCTGACAGGATCCAGACATCTATCCCAGGCAGGAGCGAGCAGTCAGCTCTTGTAACTCACCCTCTTTCATCCTTCAAATGTTTTTCCAAAGTCATTGGTGAAATCAAACCTGAAAATTTTTAATCCAGAGTTCCCACTGGACAAAATGTCTTACAGAAAGCAGAATGAAATGGAAGAATCAATTTTTTGGAGGGAAGATTGAAGCATGTCAGCATTTCAGGAACTGAGCCGATGTCTCAGAAATCTTCTGGTTCTGCATAAGGGAACCACCCAGTATACATTAGAGTCCACACTGAAAGTCATTTTATGACATTTTAAATTTGACTTTTTATGGCATTGGGGCATATTGTGTGGTGTGTGCATACAAGCATGTGCAGGCGCACACCCGTGGAAGGCGGAGGAGGACAGTGTCCTGCTGTATCACTCTCCACCTTATTCCCTTGAGGAAGGGTCTCCCGTTGAACCCAGAGCTCACCAATTTTTGTTTTTCGACAGTGATGGTGATCAGCAAGCCCCGGTGATGCCCCTGCCTATTGGGTTGGGTTATACTTTTTTGTCTTCATATAATTTCAAACTTCAATAAAAGTCATATGAGTGGAAAATTAATTTGTGACCTTTACCATTTTTGCAGCAAGATTTGTTTGTATTTCATGTCAATTGTTTCTTTCTCTCTCTCCTCTCCCTCTCTTACACACACACACACACACACACACACACACACACACACACACATCTCTCTCTTTCCGTATATGTAAGATTCAAGTATCTCAAAAGTACTCTTAAAACACTTTGTTCAATGACAATCCATGTTATGCAATCAGAAATTTTTAGCTGAGCTGTTTATTTCAGTAAATTGTCTCAACATCTATGAACTTAAATTGCCCTTAGATTATACCCTATTCTCTTACTAGGGAAAAAATATGCATTGAACAGATTAAAAATCTCTCCTGGAATCCAGTTCTATATTTTGTGGGAATCTGAGACTCATTACCTACTTATGTGGATAGCAGAAGCCTGAAGAATGGTCCAAGAGATGAAATGAGATGGTAGAATGGGCCTGGGACAGGAACTAATGTGGTAGAAAACAAAAGGCAGGTAGAATCTACATTTAAGAAAAGGAAATCAGGCTGGAGAGATAGCTCAGCACATAAGAACATTGGCTGCTCTTGCAGAGAACCTGGATTTGATTCCCAGCACCCACATGGTGACTAAAAATTGTTCATAACTCCAATTCCGGGTGATCCAATGCTGTCCTCTGACCTCTGTGCGGACTGCATGACATGCACTTACTTCCATGCAGGCCATACAATCATACACACAAAATATATTTTTAAAAAAGAAAAGGAACCATATTGGAAAGGTATCACTTGAGAAAGGACATCCTGTGCATTGGAAAATGAATTAATAGACTCAGTGCATTCCTGAAGCCACTTGACTTCCATTGCTATAAGCCAGTTTTGTAATGGGAGAAACAAGCTAGGTGGTATTAATGGCAGGCCAAGGACATGGGGGAGTGGAAATGAAGCTCTGACGAATGGAACCAGCCACTCAGTCAGGTTTGAAAGGTATATTACCATTCATGTCCAAGAGGGGGGTCACCCATGTTCGCTGCAGCTACAGTTTTCAAATACATCTTATTTTCTTTATAATTTCCACAATTAAGTAAACGTGAACTTCATTCTCCTGCAGGTCTTTGTAGTGTGTCCCAAAGGGTGGCTTCTTTAAAGTTCCTATACTAATCTGAAAGGTTTTTTAAAGTGTCAGCTTTTACCCAACTTATCCAGGCTGAACTATCAGAGCATTTTCCAGAAAACTACTCACTGGCCAAAACAAACTCTGTAGAGGACATTCAACCTCAGCAGCCCATGCATCCCTGTCGTTTTTAACACGTTTTCAGACTTGGTTTTTCTTCCTCAGCTGATCTGCAACTGTGAGTAGTGAAATGGTAGATTCATAGTTTCTTTCAAACCTCATCTTTTCTTATACACACTGTATTATTTTTTTTCTTCTAATATTCTTCTTTTCTCCCATCTTTGGGTTTAAATGAAATGCTAATAAGGAAACACAGACCTCCTTACAGTTATAAATCTGCCAGTGTCCAAGTTCTACACGAACCTTTCTCATGCCGTTTCTCCCTTCATTCTGAGAGGCACAGCCCTTAAATTCTCTTTGCTAAGACTGAATAAGGCAGACCACTTGAGTGACCAAGCATAATAAGTAACAAGGAAATGACAGTTTCATTCAGCAAGTTTTTAGAGGCAGCCTGACACTCTGCTCAGCGTCCAGATCTTCTGGAATTCACAAGGACTATTAAGGGAGTGGGTGGATCCTGGTGAGAAATTCATGATATCAACGTCAAAATAAATCTCTGCCTACTCTACAGTGATGCATAAGCCTAGATTTCCTGTTCTAACCACTCAGTAGTCAGGTTGCCTGGACTTCAACTGGCAGAAAGATAACGTGTGGTTTATTAGGGCCCAAACTATATCTTTCAACTGTACTCAAGTGACAACTTAAAAAGGCTTCACACAGGTGACTTAAGGTATATGATTTTCTACTTTTTCTTTGCAGATGTCTTAACTGTGGCTCCTATTGTTTAATTGACTTAGATTGTTTGTAAATTTATTAGATGCTCTTTGTTGGCATGCAATTTAGATAGAACAATATTTTTAAACTATGAAAACTTCAATTTCTTAATGTACATAGAGTCTTTTTGAATATACAGCTGAAGTATATAGTTCTAATCTGATATTATTAGAACCTGTGACACTCTCACATATTTAAGCTAAGTAGACTTTTTCCTGACAGATCCAATGCAGACACTTGGCTGGAATGAAAAAAAAATCTATCTTTAGATTTTGTTCTTTCTCTACATTTCTTCCTTCCTTCCTTCTTTCTTTCCTTTTTACTTGTTTAAAAATCAATTAATTGAATTAGTTTTAAAAATTTCTTGAAATTAATTTCAGACTAAAGATAATTAACATTCTAAAAAACATTTAAATCTTTCTGTTCTCTGAGAGTACTTAATAATTACTAATAGGTATTAGCTACTGAAATCTAATGTACAGTATACTTGTGTAATTTTAAATTAGTATTTATTTTATTTCTTACTAGTCAAGTTCTTTGTATTTTACATAACTGAGATGTCAATGTACGTACAACTGGCTGTTTTTTATTTACTGTCCTGATAGCTGCTGCTTACGTCTTTTTGTTTTAATTGGCATATCTTCCTCAAGCTGGTTTCATAAAGACAGCATCTTTCAGGCACTGATGTGTCACGTACTTTGACCGGGCTTACCTCCTTTCTTTCTTTGACCTTCTCTTTCTTTCCCCTTTTCCTTCCCACCTACTGCTAAGTTCCTTTCTTCCCCCAGTCCCTCATATGTAATTTCATGTACCTACAGAACAATCTAGGATCCTACATGAAAGCAAGAATATTAGTACTTGTCTTGAGTCTGGCTTATTTTGCTTAATATGATGATATCTAGTTACACACATTTTTTTCTGAAAAAATGGCATCATTTTGTTCTTTGTGGTTGAGTAAAACTCATATATATATATATATATAATATTTTTTAAACCATCCGTCTATTAAGGGGCACCTAGGCTGGTTCCATCATTTGGTTGGTGTGAATAGTGTTTTAGAAACCATGGATAGTTGAGTATTCAGTGGTATGTTGATTTATAGCCCTTTGCATATATACCAAGGAGTACTATGCTGCATCATAGGGTACTTCTTCTTTTATTTTTAAGGTTTTAAAATTAATTTAACTGTGTATGCATGTGTGTGTGTGTATGTGTGTGTGTGTGCATGAATACTACCCCCCGACACACACATACACATGCCCAGGCACCTTGGTGCACATGTGGAAAATAGAAAAACTTTCAGGAGTCAGTTCTTGCCTTCCACCTTATTGAAATAGTCTCTCTCTCTCTCTCTCTCTCTCTCTCTCTCTCTCTCTCCAGGATCTAACTATGTAGCCCTTGAACTCGCTATGTAGACCAGGCTAGCCTCCAACACATAGAGATCCATCTTTCTGCCTCCCAAGTGCTGGGAGGGCTTCTTTTCTTCACTTCCCGGCTCACCATCAGAGTGCTAGGATTGTGGATATGTGCCACCACATAGGCTATGTACAGCTACTAAATTTAGGTTGTCATTTTTGTGTGACTAGTGCCTTTACCTGCTACTCTATCTCCCCAGCCCAGTTTTTGGTTTTGTTTTAAAAAATAGAATATTTTTCAGAGCTCAGCAGACTGCCAGAGAGTGTGGGGTTCTGGCCTCTCTCTGGCTTTCAACTACCAGAGGGCTTGAGAACCAAAGGGATAGCCTGATAGCCCCCAGATCCTGCCTCCATGTGGTGGTCCTTTTAATAAGATGATGCTATACAGCAGTCCCTTCTTCATGAAATAACTACCATCATCATGACTTCCACTGAGCCTGATTGCTAAACATAGTCACAACTGAGCTTGTTGATGGTTGTGTTCATTCATTAAAGGAGTGCCAAGCAGGGTCACTGGACCCTCACCTGAGTATCAGCCACTCTTCCCAACCAATTAGTCTAGCCTTGGAAGTCAAAAGAAAAATGAGGAAGAACCCAATAGAGGGATGCTTTTGGAAGCCCTTGTCCAGAAACGCCAGTGGACTCTCATATGAACATTTGAAAATTGCTCTGTTCTGACTTTTTTCTAGTTTCCTGTGTAGAACTTGTAATGCTAATTACTCTTGCCTTTACTTCTTCACATCTCCTATTCATGATTCAAGGACTACTTCTCCCCTTAGAGACAAGAGTTATTCTATTTGGGAATCTTTTAGATAGACCCACTGAAGAGGTACTCCAATTGCCTCACCCTGCGTCCCTGTTCAGCATGAAGAAGCCAGAGCGGTTGGAGTCCCTATTCCCTATTGGCAATTTGGGTAACCTCTTCAGAGGATGGTGTGATAAGAATAGGAGGTAGAAATTGGCTAGGCAGTTAGGGTAAAAAGACCCCAAAGAAATGTAGGCAGTTGCTTGGCTAAAAGTCTAAATGTCCTTGGGCATATTGCCTCTTAGTAACATACTCTGTTTCAAGGCCAAAAATGTCAAAAGTATTTGGGAGCTTGTATCTAATCCCTAAAAGATTTTAAGGTTACCTTTTCAGAGGGGGGAATGTTGGAGGGGAGGGAGTGGGCATGTATTTCATCAAAACATCTTATATGCATATATGAAATTCTCAATAAAGTTTTTGTTAAAAAAAAAGAAAATCACAAAAATACAATTTAAAAAAATCTACCTTTGGTAGACACCAAAGAATGATGATTTCCCTGAATTAGGAGGTAATCTTTGATTTCCTTGCCTCCCAGTTTCCTAGCTAGATATGTAGCCAAGCCAACTTTTACATTTATACTACCTTCTAAACCATTTTCTTATAATATTAGACATGGTGAAATGAAATGCCTAAACGATTTGCAGAGGTCCACATGAATACGTCTTAGATAAGGGAGAGACGATCCAGACTGCTGAAAATACACTCTCAATTCATCCCATTTTCTAGACACAGGCATTAGATTTTTCCAGTTTGATTTGAATTCAAACAAAATGAATGGACCTAGAATGTATATACTAAGTGAGGTCATATAATCTCAGAAAGTAAAAAACCATGTGTTTTCCCTCATGTACTGTTCTTAGTCTATAATGTATACATATACATATGTAAACAAATACATGTGTGGATATACTATAATATTTAGACTTGAGAAAAGCAAAGGCTAATTTTTCAAAGAAAAAGAGCATAGTTTTTGTTTTTCTTTTCATGGTAGATGTATGTCTTCAACTTTCTGTGTACCGAAGAAGCAGGAATCACTTCTGTATTCCATAAGAGTCCATTAGTGCTGTTACTTTAGGGCAGTGATTCTGCGAGTCAGGCTTCCTTTTTGATTCTGTAGACCAAAGTGCAGTGGCAATTGAACATGACTGGACACTGAATTGTTGGATATGTTGAATGAGATAATACCATTATTGTTCTTGGTAACTATTTTTATTTTGCTATAAGTTTTTTAATTTTCTAATAAAAAAATTAAAAAGTCAAAAATAGAATATTTTGTTAATTCCTTGAAGATTTCATGCAGTACATTTTGATCCTGTTCACCACTATCCCTCCCCCTAACTCATCCCAGAGGCTCACCTACCTGCTCATGTCCTCTTTTTAAAGTATTTATTTTAATTAATTTTAATTTTATGTGTATGAGTGTTTTGTCTGCATATATTTAATGCCTGCATGCAATATCTGCAGAGTCCAGAAAAGAGTGTTAGATCAGCTGGAACTGGAGTTTAGATGGTTGTTAACCACCATGTGGAGGCTAGGGACTGAACTTAAACTTAGGTTGTCTGGAAGAGCAGTAAGTGCTCTTAACCGCTGAATCATTTCCCTAGACTCTCTCTCTCTCTTTTTTTTAAAAAGAAGTTTGTACATAAGTACTATATTTACACTATTTCCGCCCCTACCTCTTCATCTTCCAATTCTTCCCATGCCCCTACTCTCTCTCAGCTCTTCCTTAATTATTATGAATACATATGTAGACACACACACACACACACACACACACACACAAATCACAACCTACTGAGTGGTGGTCCTTATGTATATGATTTAGAGCTGAACACTGGAGATTGGAGTTGGGAGGCATTGTATTACTGTTTCGATTTCCTTTTATGTTATGGGTCTGTTTATACTGTTGACTTCTTCGTGGTTTAACGTTGGTGATTCCCATGATTTCGGATATCCATCCATTTCTTTTAGGTTTTCAAATTTAGTATAGGTTTTTTAAGTATTCCCTTAAATACTCTGGATCTTTTGGGTGTCTGTTGTGATGTTTCCCCTTTCATCTCTGATTTTGTTGATTTGGATTTGCTCTTTCTTTCTTTTGGTTAACTGGGCTAAGGGTCTATCTTGTTTAGCTTTTCAAGGAATTAGCTCTTGGATTCATTGATTCTTTGTATTGTTTTCTTTGTTTGTATTTCATTAATTTCTGCTTTGATTTTTGTTATTTCTTCTTTCCTGCTGGCTTTTTTTTTGTTACAGAAACTGTAAGTGGCTTGAAGTAACACACACTGATCTACAGGTAATGTTCCTGATCTTAGTATCAGATCTCATCCCTTTGTGAGGAATCCAGTAGCCAGTGAGAGAAAAATTAAGAACACATAATGAAAAAGTAACAATCAAAAAGATAAAAAAATTGTTTTTAAAATCTGTTCTGTATCTTAAAACATGATTACCAAAATAAGTAAATTTACAGAGGAGTTTGAGAGGAAAAAAGTTATCATACCTGCAGCCTGGAGCTAGTAGCTGAAAAGGTGTGTGTGTATGCATAGAGATGGACATGGAGAGAAAGAGAGGTGACTTCTAATTTTAAACTCCAAGAATAAACCAAAAGACATGCAATGGTAGCAGTAATTCCAGGTAAACAACATTAGGAGTATGGGTTCTGCAAGATCTCCAGCACTTACTGGCTTGTCCAACCAATAGTTTGTCCATCCTCAGTAGAGAAAGATGTAATTACATTATTTAATGTTATGATCTGAGCTATGACTATTGATTGTAATATTCAGATTGTTTCACAAGTGGTAGTTGTACTTCTAAGCTGGCTCTGATGTCTTTTTTGACCTATTTCCAGAATTCTTTATGTAATCTATTTGTGAGTAAAATACAAAGTCCCAGATTGCTCACTTGTGCTCTCCTGATCCATCTCTACAATCAGCCAGTTTTTGAGAATGCTCACAGCTTCTCTTGTTTGCTGCCTGTACTATGCCATTATTTGGCATGGAAGGAGGAAAGCAAACATTGCCTCAGATCACACGTGCAGCACTGTTTGTTTCATTCAGTTGTCATTATTGACTGATCTCAGAGTCTCACATTTGATGAGAGACAGAGCTAGAGATAGAATAGGTAAATAGATAAATTCAAAAGCATTTCAAAAGACCTCTGAAACATTCCATCTAATGAAATTTCATATTACATAATCAGAATTCCTGACCAAACTAATTTCAATTAGTGTATTAGTTAATGATTTATACACTTCACACTCTGCTATCCTCACAAAACGGACAATTTAGAAATACTGACTTAATTTACAAATGATCTGGAAAGCAATATGCAGGCATATTATTTATAAACTCAGATCATATCCAGTTTCTTAAAAATCTTCCCAGAATCAAGTTCTAGTTTAGTGGAGTCCAGAGAATCATCTAAGAGTAACTTCAGTGAACAGTATAACAATGAAGACTAAGCTAAGAGCCAAAGGGAGTGTTAGAATACACCAGAGACAAATATCAATAATTGTAAAGAAGAAAAAGGTAGGCAACATTTACCTTTAAGAAAGTAACAGCACTGAAAGGTATTACCAGAGGCAAGGATCAGCATGGGGACAATCAAAATAAGACTGAGCTGAATGAGTGATAATACAAGGAAGGCTTTGGCTCATGAGTGGAGGGAGTCAGCAAAGAAGAGAGCAGACTGCTATCTGAACAGAGGCATAGGCTTCTATCGACCAATACTGTCATATTGTTTTGAGATTGTACACTTTTACTCGGTCCTTGAGCCCATTACACAAAATAAGCAGTTACATTTCAAAATACAACTATAACACATTAAGAAGTAAGAAACTTTTATGACTATCCAATACCCCTATATTCTTGATGGAAAAATTTCAGGTGCTTCCACTGCTAAAAATAAGCACAAGGGTAGAATAGAAAAAAACTAGATATAACAGGTAAAAGCTAAAGGCTAGCAGTTTACTTGCCTTTTGTCTGACTTTAGGGTCCCTAACTGTCTCAAAAAGGCATCCTTTAGAAAATGATGCCCAGGGTATTGGAAAATGAATTTGAATACTTAAAGAGTTTATAAACCCCTGACATCTTCCAAAGCTATGCCATCCTCAATATAAGAAACAAATGGAGTGAGATTAGAGGCAGAAGAAAATGAGTGCATACAAGACATAAAGGAGGAACACCAGCTCCTGAGGCAGGTCTACAATGTCTTAATTGTTTTCACCCTTATTCAATGAAGTTATAGTTTTCAATATATTTATTTCATCTTTGCCTTAATCAAGACATGTAACCTCCGTTCTCCTGCAGTTCTCTGCAGTGTCTCCAAAAGGTATGACTTCTTTAAAGTTCTGAAAAGAACCTGGCAGCATTTTGCAAGTGGCAGTAGACTCCAACCCAACTTCCCCAAGCTGCACTTACCTGGGCGTTCATCATTGGCTAAAACAAATTGTAGGGAACACTTATACCTCAGAACCACACTGGTCCCTGTCATTAGCGTCTTATCTAGGTGGCTCTTCTTCAGGTGATCTGCAGTGGTGAGTACTAAAAAGGTTGATTTAGAATCTACTTCAAATCTCATTCTCTCTAATTTATAATGTGTGTATTATTCCCCATAACTATCTCTCTCCCTCTTTTTTTGGACTTCGATCAAAGAATAAGAAGAAACATCTTTTCTACTTCTAATCACTGTCATCTGTGTTCATCAAAGAGATGAAAACAATGCAAGACCTGCCAGTGCTGAGGTCCTGCATGGATCCTCCTCATGTGGCCCCCACGTTTCCTCCCTTGTCTTTAGGACATAAGAGCTCTTATAATACCTTTAGAAGTAAGAAACCTTTATGCCTATCCAATACTGTCATACTCTTGATAGAAAATTTTCAGGTGCTTCTACTGCTGCTAAGACTATAAAGGGCTCCCAATTTGATCAAAACACCTTATATGCATATATGAAATTATTCTCAATAAAGTTTTTTTAAGTTAAAAAAAGACTATAAAGGACAGATCACTTGAGTGACTAAGCAAAGTAAATAAGAACGACATAAAGAACAGTTTCTGTTCAGTATGACTGCAGAGGCTGCCTGACATTTGTCTTTCTTCAGCATCTAGGGCAGCATTTAGAATGTGGGTGGAGGCTGTGGGGGGTGTTAGGTGGGCTGGGACAGTGACTCACCCTTCACTTTTGTCTTTACCTCAACTCTATTTTCTGTTTCTGGATAACTCCATTCATCCACATTATGCCTTATGCATTCTTCCTCACCTCCCTCCAAAGGATGACTTCTACAAGACTTTTTTCTAGGACAATTAATTATATTATTGTTAAGGTAGCAATCCATCCACTGCTATTGAAACCATGTTCTGTGATCTGCGAGCCCAGCTCTTTTATCTCCGATACTCAGTAGTTGGGGAACTTGGATTGAGCTCACCGAGAGGAAACTTAGAAGGGCTTTAACTATACCATTCAATTATGGTCAAGTTATAGTCCACAAGGCTTCATCCAGTGATTCTAATATAAAGGATTTTCTACTCTTTGAAAAAAACTAAAGCCAGTCTTCTTTCTGTTGACCAGGAGATTTAGATTGTTGTAAAGAAATTTATAAGTTGAAGCAGGTATCTTGTTCATTTGACTGTTAACATTCTTTCTACCACCTATTCTGCGATGTTCCTTGGGTCTTAGGTGTAGAGGCTGCATTGTAGATGTGACACTTTGGGCCGGGCCCATCATAGACACTTATTCTCTGTGTTTGAGCAGTTGTGGAACTCTGCAATAGTCTCCATCTGTTGCAAAAAGAAGCTTCTTTGATGAGTGATGAGAGGTACATTTGTTTGTGAAAGTAAGGATACATATTTAGAATATAGTAAGAAATTATGTTGGTCTAGGGATGTGACAAAAGTAGGTTTTCTCTAGGGTCTATGGCCATCTCCAGCCATGTGTACTTGACTGTGTTTACAATACTATTCATGAGTTCCCTCCCATTCAGCGAGCCTGAAGTCCACCTAGAGAGCTGTTGATTACCTCTGAGACAAAAGTGCCAACACAGATTATTTGCTGGGCCGGTCATTGTTCTGGTTTGTAGGCCTTACAGCTGGGAAGGATCATTGATTGGTTCTTCTGCCTTGAAGGCAGCCCTAAACACAGGTATACAGAAGAACCACTGAATAGACTCAGTGTATTTTGTGTTTTATATGTATATGAATGTATATATACAAATGTATGCATATATGTAATAACAGTAATCAAGGCTAGGGACAGGAAAATGAGAGGGGGTGGGAGGGAGACTGGGAGGGTTGGAAATGGTGAGAAGACTCTAGTCATGTGTGGTATTTCCACAAAGCATCCTTCAATCTATGTTGTTTCTTTAAGAATATTTTTATTAATTCTTTGAGAATTTCATACAATGAATTTTAATCATATTTACCCTTCCCCTTTTCTCATCCCAGTTAAGTGGTTTTCAAAGCATGCCCTAAAGATCCTCTAAATTGCATGGGTGTGTATTGTAATCTCTCCCTTTTCTTCCCCAACATTGTGAGCTTCTTTCTGAGCTTTTTGCTTGACATTCTAAATGCCTCATGTATTTGGCTGGCCATCTCTCTCGCTCTAGGTTTGGGAAGCTTTCTATGTTTTTATGGAATATATTTTCTACGTCTATTGCTTGAACTTCTGTGCTCATGACTGGGTCTTTTAATTATGCCCCATAGATCTTGAATGATTTGGTCATTCTTTCTAATTATTTCATCTGTCCTTCCCTCCATACTCTAATTCATCTACCTTGCCTTCAAATCCTGATTCTCTCTCTTCTCTTTTTTGGTGAGGCTTTACACCAAGGTTTATTTTCTTAATGAGCTTGTCATTTCCAAAATTTCAATTTGAGTTTTTCAGTATTTCTATATTTTACTGAATTTCTCGTTTATAGCCTGTATTGATTCCTTATTTAATTCAGCTGTTTCTTTGCATTCTCTCTTAATTCATTCAGGATTTTATTTGTGTCCTCTTTGATTTCAACGAATACTTCCTCATTCTTTTAAATTCTTTTTCTGGCATTTCCCATAACTCTCTCATTAGAGTCCATTATAGTGGAATTATTAATTTTCAGAGGAGTCATGCTGTCTTGATTTTTCATGTTCCTCATATTTCTGTGTTGGGGTTTCTATATTTGGAATTAGCTCATTGTTTTGATTATTTTTAGTTGCTGATATTCTTTTAATGGAAGTTGGACAAGGTTTTATTAAAGCTGAGGTATCGTTTCTCTGCACTGGAATGTAGGTACAGCTCAGCAAGTTAAACTTCAGCCCATGTCTTTCAGAGCCCTGAACTTGATCTTCAGCTCTCCTCCAAGAATAGGACACTAACTACAGAAATAGACACACCAGATTGATAGACCCACAATGAGAATACAGAAAAAAGTAATTAAATCAATTAACCCATTCAACTCCAATTATTAAGGCTGAATAAACAATAAGTAGTCTAGAATACAGTGTATACTAGACCAGTGACTAAGAGTAGGAATGCAAAGGAAATAAGCAAAGCAATTACTATATGAACAACAGAAAAACATAATAGAGGGGAAAGTAAAAAAATTGGGGAGCAGCTGGGCGTGGTGGCACACACATCTAATCCCAGCACTTGGGAGGCAGAGGCAGGTGGATCTCTGTTATTTCAAGGCCAGCCTCGCCTACATAGCGAGTTCCAGGCCAACTGGGGCTACAGGGAGACCCCGTCTCAGAAAGACTGCCCAAAAAATATGAGGAAGGAGTTTAAATTAGCACCAGCTAAAGGTAAAATGCAAATAGGAAGAAGTGAACAAATGCATTCAGATAACCTAAAATAATCCCAGCATTTACAATGCTGAAGCAGAGCCCTCCCGTTTTTAAAATAAAGACTATCAAAGCAAAACAAAGGGAGAAAGAGGACAAGCAAGGACAAAACTGGCCGACTAACCTGAAATTATATATTAGAAGACACAGAATTTTTATATGCTCCTGTGAGGTCCAAATTCAAATGCCAAGGAAATGGGGAGCCATGGGAGACCAGGAGGTTGAAGAGATGCAAGGAGCCATGAAAGGACAAGATACTTTATCACCAGGACACAGGTCACTTGGAGGTAGACGTACAGGCCTACAGATATACATAGGTAGGCCGGTGAAGCAGAAGGCGAAGATCAAGGCCTCGGATTTCAAAGCCATTTGTTTACACAAAGGGGGTATTTTGCCAGGAATAGTTTAAAAACAGATTACTGTGGTTCTAGATTGCTTTCTCCTGCTGGGTTAAAACACTGACCAAAAGCAACATGGGGGAGGAAAGTATGTGTTTGGCTTCTTATACTTCCATGTCATAGTCCACCAACTGAGGAAAGCTGCTTATAAGTTTGTTTCCTCTTGCCTGCTTAGTTACTTTTTTTAGACAGCCTAGGCCCACCTAACCAGGGATGGCAATTTCCGCAGTGGGCTGGGCCCTCCTACATCAATTACATAAAGAAAAGCCCCATATACATGCCCAGTGGCCAGTCTGATGATGGTAATTCCTCAGATGGGGTTTCTTTTTCCTAGGTGACTCTAGTTTGAGTCAAGTTGACCAAAAAACTAAAAAGCACAATCACTACTTACTTTCACGTTTCCCACACATCCATTCTGTGCTGATTCATATTCCCCACCACCTGTCCAGCGTTAGCCATTTTGGTCCATGCTGTTTATCTACATTAACATCATGTTGCCTGAATATAAACTGGCCATTATGGCCCTCTGTTCCCTGAAAGTCAGTTGCATCGGTACAGGTACCAAGCCTGCATCTACTCAGTCCACTGCAAGCTATTGCTTAGACCAGATATTCATATCACAGTATTCCACTTGATTTGACGCAACATTTTTCCTCCTCTAGCTAGAAGTGTTCTGTAAACCAAGTTTTGGAGTGCAGTCCCATGACACTTTGTCCGGATTCCCATGGTTACGCCTAGAGGAAGAGATCTATACCTCTAGAGCTGCTGAATGTCCAACTCAGCAAGGGCCTTTTTAAAATGGCTATTTTTTTCAGTCCTCCCTTTAGAGTTTAAGAAGAGGATTTTCCTAGCACAGCCCCATCCTCTGCCAGTGCAGCTGCCACTTGCAGTTTTTGCTCTCTGCCCCCCCCCCTCTAAAATTCATCGCTACTGAAAGTAGAGTGCAAATATTCTGAGTCTTTCTCTTTGTCTTGAGCTGTGGTTCCAACCCTTAGCAGTGTCACTTTCACTTGGAGGAGGGTATCCTTAATTGGAGCTGAGCCTGGAGCAGACTATTTTGCTTTCCAAAGTTGCTTTCTTTGCTACTGAAACTAGTGTTTTTCTACCATCACCTGCATCACAGGTGGCAGATCTCCATCTATCCTCACATTATTTCCTGGAGATTCGTCAGCACATTCAAACAGTATTGCACTTGTTTCTATTTTTATTTCATTTTACCTTATTACAACAAACACTGGTGAAGATGTGGGAAAGAACAACCCTATGTATTTACTGTTGATGGGAGTTTAACCTGTGACATTATGAACTATTATCTGAACCAGCTCCACTCTTGGACACATATCCAAGGAATTTTATATCTTACCACAGAGATATTTGCACATGCATGTTACCAGACATTTTGGGGAGTCTGGCCAGAGTTAACACATGTTACCAGAGAAACTGGGGACCCCTATTGGGCTTCTTAGTCTCATTAATAAAAAGATTTTAAGAATAAACTCAAATGGAAGCTGAAGGGCAGTTTTATAAGCATTTAAAAGAAAAACCCCAGGGCAGGCAAGCTGTAACTCCCAGCAGCTTCTCAGAAGAGGGAGATGGAGAGGAGGAAGAGAGCACCAGGCCCTTTGTATTAAGCTGGCATGGAGGTGAGTCCCATGGTAGACAAGGAGCCAAATGGCAGGAGGGGAGATTTAGAGAAAGAGTGAAAAAGCCCAAAGTGCCAAAGAAATCGTCCTTGCATCTGGCCATCATTGAAAAGTAAGATGCAGAAAAGAAGACAAAAGAAAAGTAATGATTCCAAAATACAGGCAGACCCAAGAGACGCTCATGGCAGCTTGTAGGGATTCTACTAGAGGGAAGGGAATTCTGCAAAGGAAAAGTACATTATCTCATCAAAGACTAGTTATTCTTCCCATCTCTTTAACGTGCCTGAAGGTTAACCTGCCTTTCTAGAGGTGGTCCCTTAGCCAGACCATTGATCTGCCCAGCCACACCCAGACAAGAAATTTCATCCTCTTGACCAGAAGAAAATTTTTTTCCTTTAATGGGCCTTTACTGCTGCTATGACACATGTTTATTGATACTCCATTCACAATAGCAAGGAAATGGAATCAGCTTGATAGTAATCTACTGATGAATGGGTAATGACAATGTAGTGCAAAATACAATGGAATTTTATTCCGCTAGAAAGAAAATGCAAGTATGGACTCTGCAGGAAAACGTGAGCTGGGCACACTGACTTCTTTTGTTGACGGAGTGTCTGTATGAAATTCTAGCCCTCCTTTGTTGAGAGCAGTTTGGTTCTGTTTTTGCTGTTCTCCTAGCTTAGTTGATTTCAGATCAGGTATGAAGATTTAGTTGATTTTTCATTTGAAGACATGGATGATTCCAGACTGATCTTGTGTATGAACTGGCCAATCACAGCTATGCCTCGAGTGTGGAGATGGTGGTCAAATGGGCGAGGTTCTGACTATTTCATTAGGTTACTCCAGAGTGCAAGCTAAGCAGCCCAAGATAGATCCGGGATTGTGAAGATGGTGATGGATCCGGAGAATACTGTATTAAGTGAGGTAACCCAGGCTCACACAGGCAAACACCATACGTTTTCTCTCATATGGAGATCCTGGTTTCCGATTTTATATATGTATAGTTATATGGGAGTGGGTGTGAATAATGGTCATGAAAGTAGGAAGGGATGATAAGAGGGGAAAGAGCCTTAGGGAAGACAGGTTTGGAGGATAGCAGAACAAGTGTGTTATGAAAAGGGAAAGTAGAGTACCAAGAGTGGAGATGGACAGGGACAGGGACAGGGAGACAGGAGTGGTGGGGGTGGCAGACAACCACCCTATGTATGAAAATGCCATAAGGAAACCTATTACTGTGCATCTTAATATTTTAAAGGGGGTTGTAGCAGATTTCTGATTTTAATGTCTTCTGTTGGAATCTACACTATCATTATGAACATATTCATGCAATATCTTGTGACTGCACCATAGCAACATATCTAAAGTAAAACCATGGGTTTTATTCAGATAAACGTTTTCTGTTATTCATTAGAAATAGCCTCTCAAATGCAAAATCTCTGAAGCTCCATTCAGAGAGAGCAGATCATTCATGCTTTACGAAAAGGAGACGCTAGATGCATATTCCTTAAGAAATTTCTTAGTTCCATTACAAAAGTATGATGGATAAAAAAACACATATACAAAGGAACTCTAAGATGTAATCATGGACTGAATTCCCAAGTTGTTTGTTGTCAGATCTTCCTAGCGTGGCTAGATGGAGAGCCTTCAATAGCTTGGCTACATTCTGTATTCCCAAATTTCCTCATCCGTATGTTTAGAATTATGATCATCTTTCCAACATGGGATTATAGGACAATCTTTTTTTAATCTTCTTATTATCTTTGTTTCCTCATATTTCATATGGTAATGATAAAAGTGTAGTGATGTTAGATTATATTTAAATAATATATCAAATGTAACATATTTGTTATAAATATTAACATGTAGGAGACATTTCAAATGGTACTTAATAAATGACTCAATAAGTATTCATGTTATAAAATACCAAGAACTTCAGGATGGGGGTGCACGACCATAGAGAAGTAGTCCTACAGGTGCCTGGGACCCCTCTCATACAAACCTACAGCAATGATGTCAGCATGTACAAGATCCATGCAAACTTAAGCAGACAAAAACCCAGCATAGAACTGTGGAAATGAACAGCAGGTCCCAATCTTAGTCAAAGAATTATTGGCAGCTGATTATTGCTGGGTGAGGAAGAGCTGATCTTAATGGAAGGGACCCTAGATAGGCTGACTAGATCCAAGTGAATGACCTTGCACTGAGAGACATCTGGGAACACTAACTTTACATGATAGGCCTTAACATAAATGACAGAATGCATGAACTCTAGTGGTGGTGTTGGGCGTTATGGGAGGGTGCCAAAAAAAAGGGGGTATAAAGATGAATTTCTGTTTGAAATATACAAAAATTCAATAAAATATTTAAAAAAATAAAATAAAATACCAAGAACTTGAAAAGAATGTTATGTTTTTACTTTTAGGTGAATAATTATGGATAACACGCATGAATATTTATTTAATTTGAAAGGCTATAATTTTGAAAAATCTTTGGTTAAAATGAATATAATAGAAAATATGGAAGATTTTAAAATTAGAGATGATGATGTCTTCATAGTCACATATCCAAAATCTGGTAAGTGTCAGCAGTGAGTCATGTGGGCTTGGTTTTCTCTACAGTTTGATAACGTATAAATGTTCATTCCACTCACCAACAGCAACCCATCTGTATTAGTTACTCTTCTCATTGCTGCAGCAGAATACCTAACAAAAGCAAGTTACAGAAAGGTTTATTTTAACTCCCAGATGGAGAGGACCCATCATGCAGGAGTTCAAGGCAGACTGTCACATTGCATCCACAGTCAGGAAGCAGAGAATGACGGAAGTTTGTACTTTGCTCGTGTTTTCATATTTATTCAGTGCAGGACCCCAGCCCATGGACTGCTGCTGCCCACATGTAGTGTGGCTCTTCCCACCTCAATTAACCTAATGTCGAAAGCTCCTCACAGACATGCCCAGAGAATTGTTTTCATGGAGATTCTAAACCCTATTAATCTGACAATCAAGATTTACTATCACAGCAACCACACTTTATGACAATTTGTGGTCAGAAAAAGTTAAATGAAATTCAAGTCTCTGTGACATAAGACCACTTACTATGCACATATTGTCTTTTCATATGACAAATAGGAAGAAGTCAAATACGGAGCCAGGAGCAGCTAATTAAAAAATGACGATTGGTTGCCTTAGGCTGTTGAACTGATCTGTGACAATCCAAAACATTTTCTTCAAAACATGCACGCTTTATTACTTAGATGTTTGCTCCCACACAAAGATGAATTTTTTAATATATTTTGTTGACAAGATTTCTTTTTTCTCCCCCCCCTTTTTTTTTTCTTGAGACAGGGTCTCTCTGTAGCCCCGCTGGCTTGGAACTCACTATGTAGACCAGGCTGGCCTTGAACTCACAGAGGTCTGCCAGCCTCTGCCTCCAGACTGCTGTGATTAAAGGTATATGCCACCATGCCTGGCCAAGATTTCTTTTAAAAAAATATTTTATTTATGATTTTTATTTTATATGTATGAGCATATTGCCTGCATGTGTGTAACTGCACCCATGTCGTGCAGTGCCCACAGAGGTCAGACGAGGGTATCAGATACCCTGGAACTGGAATTACAGATGCTTGTTAGCCACTAGGTGGGTATTGAGTTTTGAATCCAGGTCCTCTGCAAGAGCAGTCAATACTTTTATTGCTGAGCCATATCTCCAGTTCCTGTTGATAAGATTTTTAAGACAACTGTATTCTATTTAAAATTCTCAAAAATTAAAGAAAAATCATTGTCTAGTGAGGTTTACTAGAAAGATAACTTTTGAGGTTTATGGAACTTTTCAGGACAAGCACATAGTCAAACAGTACCTGAAAATCCTGTGATGGTGCATTCTTTTTTAAATTTTTTGCTTGTTTTGTTGTGGATTTACTAGAACACCAAAGTTTTATGTCCATGTTTATTTTGATGCACCAGGATATAAAGATACTTTCCCAACACATTGCTGTGTCCACACTGAATCTTGCTTTGCTGTCTATTTTTGCAGTGTTTAGAAGGACACCATCAAGAAGTCACTCTGTCTTACTGTAGATTGAGAACTCATGGCCTTGATTATCAAAAATGAGAAGGATGGGATAGAGAGATGGCTTAGCACATAAGAGCACTGGCTGTTCTAGCAGAGGACCCAAATTCAGTTCCCAGAACCTACATGGTAGCTAATAACCATTTGAAACTCAAGTTCCTGGGGATCTGATGCCTGTGGCCATTGCATGACATCTGTGCACTTATATACATGCAGAAAAAACACTCATACACATAAAAGTATATCAAATTTTTAAGAATTGTGAGGATATAACATTTTCTCCTATATATACATTACCATGTTAAATTGCTTTAATTTTGTGATACTGCAAGATAATAGGATATTCCCTGGTCAGAGACAGAGGATTTTGTCACTCATGGCACGATAGCATAAACCTTGTGTTCGCTTGGTTGTCCCTTATTATCTCCAACTGTTCACTCCTCTTTTCTGCCACTGTGATAAAACACACTGACCAAAAGAAACTTGCAGAAGGAAGGGGTTATTTGGCTTATTCTTTCAGGTCACAATCCATCATTGAGGGAAGTCAGGTCAGGAACTTGAGGCCAGAGCCTAGGTAAGAACACGGATGACTACTGCTTGCTGGCTCATTGTCTTGCTCTTAGCTGCTTTCTTTACACAGCCAGGACCACCTGCCCAGGAAATGGTACCACCGAGTGTGCTGAGTCCTGCATCAATTACCAGTCAAGACAATTCTCAGTTGAGACTCCTTTTCCAGATGATTCTGGAGGTATCAGGCTGACATTGAATGCTAGCTAAGACACCAACTTATCTTCATGGAATCCAGTGTGTTAAAGGTTCTTCTTGGGTTATTTTTGTGATATGGAATAATTAGTTTGAGATGAATTAAATCAGCTTATTATACCAGCACAAGTAAACATAGATAATTACAGTCATATTTGAGCTAATTGCTTATTTTATGGAGGTAAGGCCTCAGTTCAGTTTCTCAGTGGTGTATATACACAGGCTTTCCAACCTTAGCTACAATGACTGGGCCCTATCTAGACTGCCAAGCCACAATGACCTAGAAATGAAATACCAGAGTAAAATAATCCAAGCATCTTTATGGGATCACTCACCTGGAATGATCTGACCCTAGATAACTGCCACTTGCCCCTGAAGGTCTTGAGGAATGGATGAGGGGTACCTATGAGGTGCCACAGAGGATACCAGAAGCATTCATTGTTACCAGCTCTGGAATCTGTGATGTCTGGATGTAACCAGTTCTTTCAAAACTGCAGGGTTTGCTTCTTAAGATGTGCTGTCTCTCTTCATTGGAAATAGTGGGAGTTGCTTAATCATGTCCACATTGCCACCAATGAATCATTTGGGATAATCATTAATAAGGCTAAGCCTTAGTGTATGACATTTGATCATATCTGGGTCCATTCTTTTTTTTAGTATATGTTTTTATTGCATTTTTGTGCATTTCATACAATATATATTAATATTTAGACCCCTCCCTTAACTGTACCCTGTATAGCACCCCCACCAGACTTCCTGCATTCTGTCATATATGTTAAGGCCTATTGACAGTTTGTGTACTCAAATGTCCCTTAACTTAAAGAATACCAACTCTCGCTCATCCAACAGTGAATGTAATGGCACTATAGAATGTCACGCATATTTCCCAAGCCTTTCTATTGTATGACCTGACTTTAATGGTCAAGAGATCAAATTCAAGAAAGAACAGTGAAATCTTTGGGTTGCTCTTTTGCCATAATGTGTGGTACGATCGATTCCTGAGAATATGCCAGAAAAAAATGTTTGAGATTAAGAAGTAAGAGAATGGGGAAAAACTGAAGTTACTTTGATTTTACTAATTTTCTATAATTCTAAAAGCACGATATTGGCAAAGTGATAGCAGAAATACATCAAATTTGCCTATAAGCAACAGTAAAAGGGCATCCAAAACCTACCACATATCTCATGAAGATCAGGATGAAAAGAGCTGGAAGGTTCCAAACATAAGAACATTACAGCTAAGAGGGAACTGTGACTCACCCTGATGAGTTCTGAGCACACTGTGTGTATGTGTAGTACTAGCACGTTGTACCTATTACTATCTACAATTATATGTTAATAAAACAAATATTACATAAAGCATCTCCTATGATGCACAGACTATGCAGAAAAAGTACAATAATAATCTGAATCATCACTACCAATGAATCACAACCATATACATTCAAGTGAAAAAGGAACTAAGAATATTTGATTTCATCTTTACTCCTAGACAACAATAAATGAAAAAAGGGTATATTCACGCATACCTGGGGTGTTTAAAGGAAAAATGCACTGAATTGTTTTAAGAT
>NW_008355158.1:200702-205367 GCF_000622305.1 Nannospalax galili
TCTTAATGTGTTCTACACATTTTTCTTGTCAGTTTGTCTTATATCACGTCTCTGTGTTAACTTACTTTAACTCATACATGTTTTTCTCCTGTTTTATGACTTTTTTGTATTTTATGGTCCATTTTGATTAACAGATTTCTTAATTTTAATGCCAACAAATCAAATGATTTGTCTTTTCCTTTTTTTTTTTTTTTCTTGGGACAGGTCTCCTTGTAGCCCCAGCTGGCTTGGAACTCACTATGTAGACCAGGCTGGCCTTGAACTCACAGAGATCTGCCTGCCTCTGCCTCCCACTTGCTGGGATTAAAAGGGTGCGCCACCGCACCCGGCATAAGAGTTTTCTTTTAACTAAATTCTTAAGAAATCTTTTCCTGCTTTAAGACGAGGAATATGTTCTTCTGGGTTTGTTGTTGCTTCTGTTGTTGTTTGTCTGGTTTGTTTGCCTTGCTTTCTTTTTTTGGAGTCTTACTCTACAAACAAGATTGGTCTTGAGTTCTTTATCCTCCTGCCCAGCCTCCCAGGTGCTGGGATTATAGGCGTGGGTGGCCACCCCTGTTTACTCTTTTTACGTGTGAATCTTTGTACTACTTACCTTTAATCCATCTGTAAATGATTTTTCTGAATAGTATGAAAGAAAAGCCCATTTTCTTTGAAAATTATATATGGATTACTAGTTGATCGGTACGACAATTAGTTCTTCCTTTTCCCACATATCGCCTGTGCTGCCTTATTAATGCATCGTATATCACATAATACTCATGGTGGATAAATTGATCCTCAGGACAAATTAATTTGTAATATTTATGAATATTCCAAATAATATCACCTTCAGAAAACTGTTCTGATGAAATATTATGAAATTGTTTACAAGAACTTGTAAGAATAGCCAAGATTTGTTGAAACAAATGATTTCATAATTCTTGTCTGTCTGCAGATTCTTTACATCTACAGAAACCCTAAAGATGTTCTGACCTCCTATTTCCACTTTTCAAATTTGATGGTTGTACTTCAAGCAACAGATTCCATAGGAAATTTTATGGAAAGGTTTCTAGATGGAGAAGGTAACTGAGCTCTTTGTCCCAGACACATCTGTACTAAACCAGTTGTCATTTAGCCAAATATTCAAACTTACAGAACAAAAATTTTAAGTATTTTATAGGTAAGTGCACTAATGTCATGTAATGCCCGTGGAGGACAGAAGGGGCTGTCCAGTCCCCTGGAACTGGAGTTAGGACAGTTGTCAGCTGCCATGTGGGTGCTGGGATTTGAACCCGGGTCTTCTGCAAGAACAACTAGTGTTCTTAACCACTGAGCCATCTCTCCAGCCCTAATTATTTTTATTTTTATGTATGAGTGTATTGTCTGCATATGTAAGGGCTTTACCTGTGTTGTACACTGCCTGCAGAGATCAGAAGAGGGAGTCAGAGCCTCTGGAACTGGAGCTATGGATGGTGACTAGCCTCCATGTGGGTGCTGGAACCTCTGCAAAAACAGCCAGTGCTCTTAACTGCTGAGCCATGTCTCCAGCCCCATACTGAGCATAATTTAAAGAGATGGAGTATGACAGTGCACTGCATATCAATAGTGACAATTATACATCAACTCCACCTGCCATCCAGTGACTCTTTTTATATTGCCAGGACCACTTGAGGACCAAGTGTGCAGAAGCATATCAGTTAAGAATATGTTGGCTTACAGATATTCCATCAGTTCTTTCCAGCTAGTGGCATAGGCACAATCATGCATTCCAGCTTAGCTAATGTTAAGGGCAAGTGTGCGTTCTGCATGGGCCCATGGGAGGCCTTGCAGGGCAGCTGCAGAATTGTTCATTTCACTCCCGAAGAGCTTGATTAATGCAAGAGACTTGCAGAGTGTGGAATGAAGATCTCACTCGTTTGTAAGATTACCTTCAGATTCTGTGTTATTGTAGACAGCAAATGTTGCCTCCCAGACGTCTTAGAGAACAAAAGGAGAAATGCAGATATGTTTTTAGTGGAAAAAAAGGAAAATGAAGCCACGTGGCTTGAAGTCATCTTCAGACATAGATTCTTGAGCTTCTTATTTCTGTATTGCTGCCTTCCTACATGCACCATAACTTAAAAAAAATTTTTTTGATAATTTTTATTTTATGTGTATGAGCGTTATGCTTGCATGTCAGTAAGTGTGCCATGTCGTGCAATGCCCATGGTGGACAAAAGAGGCTGCTGGATCCCCCAGAACTGGAGTCAGGGACAGTTGTTAGCTGCCATGTGGGTGCTGGGACTCGAACCTGGGTCTTCTGCAATAACTTTCAGTTTTCCTAACCGCTGAACCATCTCACCAGCCCAGTGTACCATAGCTTTAGACAGGCAGGTTTCTATGACTGTTATGTTCCCCAAAGCACTAAATATTTTAAATAGCAATATAGGTGTTCCATGTGTTGTTTTTTCTGAAAATTCCAAACCAGAGAGGAAAGAACAGAGTTTTCTGCTCACCATGTGTGACACCTTGGCCTTCTTACTCATTAACTCTCCTCTCAGTGGTAGGAAGCCGTTGGTTTGATCACATCAGAGGCTGGTATGAGCACAGACATGACTTCAATATTCTGTTCATGAGTTATGAAGACCTGAAGAAGGTAAGATGACAAAGCCATATTTTTAATTTATTTCTTTTACATCGTTCTTTTCATGATTTTCAACACACTGTTTGTTATCTTCATGCTTAACTCCTCCTCGGGCTTTTTGTTGAAAATTTCTAATGTCCTGCCTCTGCTCTTCCACAGGGTCCTCTTCTCATGTACACTCATCTTTTGTTATTCCTTCACTATATAACAACCTGTGTCAATAATGACAACCTCAAATAACTACAGCAGCAATCATTTTATCAATCCTTATTATCACACATTAGTTCCATACATTAGTGGGATTTGGTATGATATTTTCACACATGAATAGAGTATGCACTGATTGTATCCAGTCACTTTCCTACACTGCTACCCTTATCTTTTCCTAAGAACCTTTTCCAAACATGAGTATGCTTCAGGTTTCTACATGTATGAGAGAACATGTTAAATTGATTTCTCTGTGCCTGGCTTATTTCACTTAACCTAATATCCTCAGGTTCATCCATTTTCCTGCAGAAGACAGGTTTTCACTTATTTCATTTTTCTTTATGACTGAATAATATTCCATTTTGTGTTATACACAGCTATATATCATATGCAATATATATTCATAAATTCTTTACCCATCCTTCTGTTGAACACCTAGACTGAATCCATACAGGCAACTGTAAGTGTACAGTCGTAAACGTTCACTGATAACAAGGGTTTTGAATGCTGACTTCATTTCTGTTGTCTGTATGGTCAGGAATGGAAGAGGTGGATCACAATGTGATCCACCCTTTTAGATACTTGAAGAAGAGCCATTTAACTTTCTGTAGTGACTCTACTTGATGACGGACATCAGGGAGTGGTGAGGCAAAAAGCCACTGCTAAAATGTGGACAATTAGAGCCACATATAAGGGTCAGACCTGTGGTGCAAGTTCTTCCTATTTCTAAAATCTTGGAGGATGTCTCTCATGTCTATTTATAGAATGTTTTTGTGTTGCCCGCAATTCAACATCTCTTAACATATTGTATAAATTTAACAAAACAGTCAAAGTTCACTGCTTTCTGATCGCTTATTGACACATTGATTCATTAGTATAATTTATTCATTTATGAAGTTTTAGCAAAAGATTATGTGACAGGAACCAAATCAGTAGTCAAAGCAAACTGTTTATAGAGAGATTACATGAGCTAACTAGGAGGACAAAGAGTCAAGAAGAAAATATATACAATGGGGAACCCATGTATGTCCTGTCTAGCAAGATGGCTCAGTGGGTAAAGGTGTTTGCCATTGGTTCATATTGCTGTATTTATGTTATAATCTCAAGGAGTTGATAACCATGATTTGAAGTAGTACTTGAGACCAGCAAGATTATTCAGCAGGTAGAGGTGCTGCCAAGCCTGATCACCTAAGCCCAATCTTTAAGACCCACATGGGGAAGAGAATAACCACCACAAAGTTGTCCTCTGACCTCCACATATATGTCGTTGTCCATTCATACCCTCCATGCTACATAAAATGCAATGAAGTAATATTTGAAATCAGGAATTGTGAATCCTCTAAATTTAATCTTCTTTTCCAGGAATGTTTGGCTGTTCAGGTCTCTGAGATCTCATTTGAATATTTTGGTGGAGTTTTTCTTTTTTCTTTTTTTTTTTTTTTCAAAAACGAAAAGTCACTGGGTTCTTAAAAAGGATGGCATTGACTCTTGGATCATCTTAAAATAACTGTCTTTCAACTCACTTGTGAGACATATTGTTCTGTGTATTCATGTTTCCTTTTTTTTTCATCATGGTTTTGTTGATTTCATGAGACCTTTGTTGAGCTTATCCCTAAGATGTTGATGTGGATTTTTTCTTATCTTGCTTTAAAATTGCTCACTATTAGTATTTAGAAGTTTAATTGATACCTGTGTGTTGATTTTGATTCTGTATCCTACAATTTTGTAAAATCTCATTGCTCTAACTTATTTTTTTTGGTTTTGTTCCATATATATATATATATATATATATATATAGAGAGAGAGAGAGAGAGAGAGAGAGAGAGAGTGTGTGTGTGGGGGGGATCGTGTGTGTG
>NW_008355158.1:205644-211254 GCF_000622305.1 Nannospalax galili
GAGTTTCAAAGACATGTTGGATTTTATTACATATTAATTACTTTTACAATATAAACATCATTTGAGCTAATGACTTTCACATAACCTTGCAACCAAAATAATTACTATTTATCATGTAAACAAGCTCAGTGAGTCATCTGCTGCTCTTTTGACGTGGGCACGTGACCTTAATCCCTCAGGACTCCACCTTGCCCTGCGCAAAAGATACTGAATGAACGTGAGTATGCTTGAGTAATATATGTAAGCAAAGTACTGAAAGCAGCCTGTTTCTCATTGAAAGCAGTGAGAAAAATGGAGAAGCCTGATCGATATTGCATGTGAGATCCTATTCTCTGATAGGATAAGGGTGGCTGCTAGTTTCTAATTCTCTCACTGATGTTGGATGCTGCTTCAGTAAAGTCTGAGGGAAGCCTGTCTTGAGAGCCAAGTTCTGTGAGACTCTGAAGAAATGGGTGCCTCAGAATTTGGGTTCACCCTGGCCTTAAAGTCAATGCTAAGAATCAAGCTGTTTCTTTATTCACAACAGTAATGTGGCTTAAAAGCACTGCAACAGGGTTTTTCTGTATCAATGGCAGTAATCATTTCAGGCTTTTTCTTCATCCTTTCCATGTGATGAATGTCACTGGCTTATTTTCATATGTCAACCCATCCTTGCCTTCTAAGCACCTTCTACCTGACCACCCTTCCCGTCTGACTATAATTCACGCATCCATCATAAGGTGAATCATTTCTCAACCCATGAATCTTTCAGGACCTCAGAAGCTCAGTGCTTAAAATCTGCAGTTTTCTTGGGAAAAAGCTGAGTGAAGAAGATGTGGATGTTGTTGTGCGACAAGCTACATTTCAGAACATGAGATCTGACCCACGAGCAAATTATGACAATATCATAAAAAAAGAAATTGGGACAAGAAATGATGAGGGAAATTTTCTGCGCAAAGGTGATACTTAGTAGTTTGTAGTCACAAAAAAATTCACTGTTTCCTGGGATCTTTGTCCTTAGGAGAAATAATTTGTGCTTCCAATATGTTTCTCCAGGTGATGATGATATTTGGAATCTAGAGAGCATTAAGTATCTTAGCTGAATGTTATCCTGAAGAGTTTCTCAGAAAATTTAATAGTACTTTAGTATAAACCTGACAATTTGATGTATTTCATCAATATGACTTTCCTTCCCCAAAATCCGGGACTCAGGTCATTTTAAACATGTCAGTAGTCTTGTTCTTGGATATGGATATTGTAGAAGAGAAGATTCTAATTCAGTTTTTGTTTTGGTTTGTTCTGTTGTTTTTTCTTCTTGGTTTGTTTTGTTCTGTTTTCCATGAGACAGAGTTTCACAATATGGTCCAGGTAGCCAGTAGTTCACTGTGTAGCCAAGTGTGCCTTAAATTCATATTCCTCCTACCTATACCATCGCCTTCCTGAGTGCTAGGATTAGAAACCTGAGGCACTATGCATAGCCCAGACAAGAACAATTTTTATTCTTTATTTTTTCTAGGATAGTGTACAAGTAAACTTATGTGTTTATTCAGGGAACAGAAAATTTGAACTACTGTTTCTTCATGTGTGAGATTTGTTCATCACATAAATTAGAGTGATATTATAGCAACCTTATATGATATTAATTCAATAATATAAAAGGCAATATATTTTTATTATAATCTCATTACATGCCAGAAGTATTTAAAAATTAATGTTTTCAGCTGGGTGTGGTAGTACACACCTTTAACCCCAGCACTTGGGAGACAGGGGAAGGCAGATCTCTTTGAGATCAAGGCCAATCTGGGCTGTTTAGCAAGTTCTGGTCTGCCTGGCCCTTCAATGCGATACTCTCTCAAAAAAGAAAAAAAGGAATTAATATTTTCACGTCTGGAGAGAAGGCATAGGGTTAAGAGCACTGGCTGTTCTTGCAGAAGACTCATGTTCCCATTCCAGCACCCACATGGTGGCTCAGAACCCTCTCTAACTTCAGTAAGAGGATTTAATGCCTTCTTTTGGCCTCCATAAGCACTGCATGTATGTGGTGCACTTACATATATACAAGCAAAACATTCATACACATAAGATAATAAAAATAAATTATAAAAAAGAATGAGCATTTTCCTCTTGGTAGTCTTTCATGTTAAAATTTATTTATTATTTTTATTTTATGTGTATTAATGTTTTGTCTGCATGTGTGTAAGTTCACCCATGTCATACAATGCCCACAGAGGTCAGAAGAGGGCATTGGATTCCCCTGGAAATGGAGTTACAGACAGTTACTAGCCACCATGTGGATGCTGGGAATCAAACCCAGGATTTCTGCAAGAGTAGCCAATGCTCTTAACCACTGAGTCGTTTCTCCAGCCCCTTATGCTTACATTTTTAATATAGTTATTTAAGATACAACATCTGAACAATGAACTATTTTATTCATTTTTAATTTTTTTATTTACAACTTAACATTATTATGATCATCAACTGAAGTGTATAATAATATCTTACTGAATTTTTTTCTTAAAAAAATCTTAATGAGTTTATTGGGCTTGCTATAAAGGGTTGGGGTTTATTTACAGAAGTGTGGGTGCCCCCCACTTACTGCTGCACTGGAAAGTCTACACTCAAATATAGATCCTGTGACTTCACAAAATGGTGAGAGAGGTGCTTCCTGGCCTTCTTGGCTTATATATTCTTAGCCCCTCTCCCACACGCAGCTAAGGTCAACTGATTGGGTGGGAAGGGTAACTGACTCCCCCTCGACTCCTTGATGACTGTGGGTAGGAGGTTGACTGTAGCTTGCCGGTATAGCCTTACTGAAATTTTTCTAGATTTTCTATTTTACAAAAATTATTTTTTTTCTCTCTTCTGGCATTTAACATCAACTCTTATATTTCAGTCCTCAACAAGATCAAATACTAGAAATTCTCATACCCATAGGAGCTTGCTATCTGTTCTAAATGCAAATGATAATTTTATATCATCATCTCTGACCCTTAAAGATGACAAATTACCATTTTCATTTTAAATGCTGGAATGATTGTTTCAAACTCTTGTCAAGCAAAATGATAATGTTAGCATTTCTATCACCTTATGTGACTCTGACTTTTGTTAAAAACTTTGGATTTCAAGCCAGGTATGGTGGTGCATGTCTTTAATCCCAATACTTGGGAGGCAGAGGCAGGTGGATCTCTGTGAGTTCAAGGCCAGCCTGGTCTGTGTATCGAGTTCCAGGCCAGAGGGGGATATAGGGAAACCCTGTCTCAAAAAAACCAAAAAAAAAAAAAAAAATCGCCAAACAAACAACCTTTGTATCTCATATTTCTATTTAAAAATGAAAAAAACCACATATCTCATAAAGTTGTATATGGATGTTGATTGCTTAATATAATAATTGACACGTGATAATCATGTTCTTTTAAAATTCTAATATATCTTTTAAGGTTGTTTATCTTCCTAAAGATTTGGTTATGATTGGGTAATAGTATTTATGATTTACTATGTTACTAAATTCAAGTTTCTTTTCCTATTCAGTGCTCTGTAAGGAAAAGTGAGGTATCAAACGAACCCTAGAGAGACATCAGTGATATTTACTGTAGGTTGTAGAAGAGAGAAAGTGGGTTGTGTGACCTTTGCCCTGACAGTTTCATTACTCACCTAGGTTCTGTTCCTCTGCATTTCCCATTAGGTACCATTGGAGACTGGAAACATCATTTAACTGTTGAGCAGAATGAAAGATTTGACAAGATATTCCAGGAGAACATGAAAAACATTTCCTTGAAGTTCATATGGGATATAAATGAGGAGTAGACTATTAATTACAGAGTTAAATAATCAAAAAAATCAACTAACCAGAGGGCATACTTTAATATTGATATTAATTTCTCTCATTTAATAATTCTATATGTATGCCTGATTACAAGGCATAATTCATGAACAAAATGAGTGACTTAAGCTTAGATTATTTGCCATGACATTAATTTCAAAAATCAAACTGTTTTTGTAGCTGCTTGCATTGGTATTCCCCCATAAAAATAGTATGACGGGGCTGGAGAGTGGGCTCAGCAGTTAAGAGCATTGGTTGTTCTTGCAGAGTGCCCCAGGTTTGATTCCCACCACCCACATAATGGCTAACAATCATCTGTAACTCCAGTTCCAGGAGAATCCAATGCCCTCTTCCGACCTCTATGGGCATTACACAATTCAAATGCACTTACATACATGCAGGAAATACAGTCATACACATGAAAATAAATAAATAAATAAATAAATACTTTAAAAAATGGTATGATAGAAAGTATAAAACATGGTTTATAGATACCTTCAGAGGGTATTCTATAGTTCAGATTTTTACCTGCAATTAATTTTAGGATCAAATAAATATTAAAAATCTTTTTATCCTTGTAATTGAATTGTAATCTACTGTCTTCAAAATCAATGTGATTGTTAGACTGTGCTATTTTGTGAAATAAACAGAAATGTCATATATAGACATATCCTTCTTCAGTATGCATTAAAGATGAATAAATCAAAAATGAATTAAATATATACTGGTTCAATCATTAAGTATTGAGATGAAAACAGTTTTGTCTGTAACAGTATCACTCATTATACCTACGATACAAATTTAATAGTTAAATATTTGACATAAATATTTATCAAATCACTTAAATAACTAGAAAAAGAGTAGGTGAATTTATAATTTTCAAGTGGAGAAAAACTTTTAAGTTGTAAAAGCAATGGAAGACAGTCTGTGGTAAATATCTAATCTAAGCCTAATTTAAGAAGAGAAAGATTGTTTTGATTCCTGGATTCAGAGGTCAGCTGGCTCCATTGTTTCATGGCACAGAGCGTTGAGATGGCAGGGCATAGCTGCTCATCTCACGATTACCAAAGACCAGAAGAGTCTTGAAGAGTATGACTCAGCACCCTACTTCCTGCACCCAAGACTTACCTCCTTAACATTCTCACTACCTCCTAAAAATGTCATCAAATTATGAATCCATCAATGGGTTGATCCATTCATGAAGTCAGAGCCTTCATGATCCAGTAACAAAACCCCACCTGAAGACACTGCTTGTGTTAGAGATTGAGTTTGTAATCCATGAGCCTTCAGTGAGACCCTTCATATCCAAACCATAACATTATGTATTAATTTCAGCTAAACTGGGGAACATGTGAATGTACAAACAATAATATCCAGAAGAAGAAAGACAGACATTTATTACATGTTCCTTTATGTGAAAATCAAAAACAGGTGAAACTAATCTATGGTTCTAGAAGTTGGGAGAGAGGTTGCTTTCACTTAGTAGCATTGGACAGACAAGAGGAACCTATAGTATTAGAAATATTTTTTGACTTGATCTTAATGCTGATAATTTGTGAATATTCATCTGGTCGTTGCATGCTTTCTATGCTTTTTCTGTATTTTGTTATACTTCTGTAAAACTTACATAATAGCTCATAAATAGGAAAACTGCTTGAAACGATTTTGGAGCCACTGAATGGAAAAACATTACTTCATATTTAGATAAAGATAAAACCCAGGGACTATTCATTATTGAAGACAGTGTAGTCAAGTAACCTTCTCCATATACTTATGTGGGTGTAAGAATCACTCTAATACTTCTGTACAGG
>NW_008355158.1:211525-212259 GCF_000622305.1 Nannospalax galili
TTGAAGTTTTTGCTGCAGGCATCTTAATCAAAGTATTTGAAGGACAGTCATTAAAGTATTTGGGAAAGACCATCTTGACAGGTACAGGGACTACCGCAAAGGGATTTTACAGAGGAGTGGAGATTGAGCTCAAGTCAGAATGTATTTAAGTGGTAATTTATAGCCAAGTTTGGACCAGGGGGCACTGTATTTAGCAGTCATTTAATGAATCACCCAGAAACAGGAATAAGGAAGACAGCATGTAAACTGACCTAATGAGATCCTTGCTGAAGCCAGGCCAGGGTAACCTGTTATCAATGGAGTGATGAGGATGCATGAGAAGCCCAGAGAGAGATTGATGGCCATCAGATACAACAGGTGAGGCATTCAGTTAGATGGTTTTAGAAAGGATCTTTGCTAACAGCTGAGTTTTAGCCTATTCACAGATGGACCTGGGAGCAGGTCCAGAAGTCTGACTAAAGTTAGGCCAAGCAAAGAATCTTTGCAGTTCCTTCCCTTATTCAAAGAATGATGAGACATCCTCTTTCCTGACAATATGCCCATTTTCTCAACCAGTTGGTTTTGTTCATTTATAACCAACTGAATTGCCAGTTGGTATTAGGTGGTAGCATATGTTTGCTGGATTGTGTAGCAGTTAATTATTTTGTGAGGGGGAAAATCTATAAAAATAAAGAGAAGATTGAAAGTTGGGCTCTCACTTCCTAAGTGCAGAGAACTCATGGGTCATTTATCAA
>NW_008355158.1:212407-212555 GCF_000622305.1 Nannospalax galili
CATGGAAAATCATCTGTTGGAGGCGTGTCCTCCAAGGGAACTAGACATAGTTGCCCCCCCTCTCCCAATTGGTCAGCTTCAATTGTATGAGGAGGAGGGTCTAAGGAAGTTTGGGGACAGTCGCCATCTTGGGTGGACCACTGGCAGA
>NW_008355158.1:213008-213929 GCF_000622305.1 Nannospalax galili
GGGGGGTGTACTCTATTTCTTATGACTTGAATGTTGTCCCTCAAAATATTTCCCACAATACAGTAGAATAGGAACTTATTTGAACATAGGGTTATTTTAAAAGCAATTAGTTAGCTTAAGATGAAGTCATACTGGAACAGGGCGAACTTTTAATAGCATTGGTGTCCTTAAGACTAAAAGCATGGAGAAGAGGACCTCATGTTAGGAGAGGCAGAGTTTGCAATGATGAACTAGAATGGTCTACAAGCCAAGAAACAGGAAAAAAAGTGCAGGCAGACACCAGGAGCTTGAAGACAAGGAATTCTTCTCTCCTCCAACACCCAAGGGCTGCCATGCAAGTGTTAGGTTCCGTGACTCGATGGGTCCCCTCCAGATAACAAATACACGGGATTGGAGATGTAAAAAATCAAGCAGAGTCTTTACTTTCCAGCCGGCTGGGGTCGACCGATTTCCCAAGACATGCAAGTCTGGTCAGAACGATCGACCCCCATTCAGTTTCAGATACAGATTATATAGGCCCACATAGTCATTACACAAAAAGCATTCCTCAGCAGACACTTTGATCAAACATCTTCTAAAAGCTATAGTTTCGGTTAAACATCTTTTCCAGGAAGGCTATGTAAGCCTGGTACAACTTCCTTCTCTTTGTTCCTTATCGGTTATCTGGTATGTGCAAACAGGCCTACAGGACACATTGTAAATCAACTGAGTCTGGGGTCCAGGGTCCAGGGTCCAGGAAGGAGGTTTACAGCACTTCAATTCTTAGCATTTCAACTAGGTTAATCATCCATGTGTGGTAGATACAAATCAGGCAGAACAGGCAAGCTTAGCAAGTAAATCTAAATCAACATTTTAAACAGAGTTTTCTATCAAAATGCAGAGTTCTTACAGCATTCATCAAGGTATTTCATTTTTTTTTCC
>NW_008355158.1:215396-223918 GCF_000622305.1 Nannospalax galili
GGGGGGTGTACTCTATTTCTTATGACTTGAATGTTGTCCCTCAAAATATTTCCCACAATACAGTAGAATAGGAACTTATTTGAACATAGGGTTATTTTAAAAGCAATTAGTTAGCTTAAGATGAAGTCATACTGGAACAGGGCGAACTTTTAATAGCATTGGTGTCCTTAAGACTAAAAGCATGGAGAAGAGGACCTCATGTTAGGAGAGGCAGAGTTTGCAATGATGAACTAGAATGGTCTACAAGCCAAGAAACAGGAAAAAAAGTGCAGGCAGACACCAGGAGCTAGAAGACAAGGAATTCTTCTCTCCTCCAACACCCAAGGGCTGCCATGCAAGAAAAGGAAAGAAGGCCAGAGTGGACAGCAGGCAGGACCACTCCAGAAGGCCCAGAAGGCACAGAGTCAGGTTCCAGACATTCTGAAGTCCTCGAATCTAATGGAATTCTCTGCTAAACTGTAAACTTGAATTAGACTAATGACCGCCTTTTCACCTCTAACTTTTCCGTTTTAAAATGGCAAAGCCAGTTCTATGCCTGTTCACTGATGAAAACAAGCATTATGGTTAAATGAATGTCCAGGTTAAAATAGTGAGTTTGGGAACGCTGCAGAAGGTAAACAAGGGCTCTGCGACAAACAACAAATACAGTTTTGGCAGGCTCCAACCAGCTCTCATGAGGCACCACCCTAACCCCTGCTCCCCTCAGTGAGCACCCAGGAGCATGTGCAAAGCATTGCTGCCCTTTCTCCAAGCTAACTTCTCAACTCTTTGAGTATTTATACCTTTATACATATTTTTGTGTCTAGTCTAACAGACTGAATTATAAGAATGACTTCTAAGAAAGCCCCTGCCTATTCCAGGATGGAGACCACCCAGACTGCCCAGGGGATGGGCAAGAGAAGCAGAAATGGTAGGCCAAGACTAATAGTTGTAGATATTAGAAGAGGTTTTTGTCCTTGATTCTTGCTCAGTCTGCCCTCCACCAGGAAGAATTAGTTGCTTTTTGCTTTTGCTTTCTCCCCTGCTGCTAAAATAAGCTTTGATTACTTGTTTACTCTTCCTGGGCCCTGGGGTGAATTCTCCTTGGAGAACACAGGAGACTAGGGTTCTGAGGTTGGTGTCAGAAGGAATGCAGAAGGAGCCATCTCTTCTCATCCACATTACCATGTGACATGCTTTTTAGGTATTATAGAACCACAGATGGAGAGGAATTTCTGTCTCAGAATGTGCCATACCCGGAGTCTTACACATACCTGATTTGCACGAGTCAGAAAATATTACTCCAGATATTAGATTGATTATTTTTAGGTTAGATTTTTACCTTGGGTTGATGCTGTAAGTAGATTAAGACTTTCAGAGATGATGGGACAGGGTAAAACATATTTCACAGATCAGGAGGATATACATTTGGGGAGTCCTGAAGGCATAGTATTAAAACTTGAATTGTCTCTCTCACATAGATGTTTTGAAGTTGTTACACCTCTAGCCTCTGTATTAGTTACTTTTGTGTTGCTGTGATAAAATACCCTGACAAAGGCTACTAAGAAACAAGGATTTATTTTGGCTAAAGTTCAGGTATATTCCAAGGAAAGTCAAAGAAATTCAAGACAACAGGTGCTTGAAATAGCTGGTCACATGGCATCCACAGTCAGAAAGCAATGAATGCTGGCGCTCAGCTAACTCTCCCTTTTATGCTGTCCAGGACACCAACCCTGAGAATGGTGCCACCTACATGATCTTCCCTCATTTGTCCTTCCACCTCAATTATCCTAATCAAGATAATCCCTCACAAGTGTGCATAGATACTTGTCTCCTAGGTGATTCTAGATTTTGTCAGGTTAACAGTATAAACCATCATGGTCTCCTTTATGGTACTATTTTGGAATGGGATCACTGTAGATGTCCTTAGTTAAGATAGCATTCTGCTGGAGTAGCTCAGGACCTTATTCCAATAAAATCGACATCTTTATAAGAAGATAGGAGACAGGGAGTGATAGGTGAAGTAGCTGATGGATGAATCGGGTTGATCCAGAGAAAGCACCAAGACTCAGATAAAAGCTCTCAGTGGGAAAGAGTTTTATTTCACATGGGACAAGTTCCCTTTGGGGGAGGGAAGATGTCACGGTTGATCCGGAGAAAGCACCAAGACTCAGATAAAAGCTCTCAGTGGGATAGAGTTTTATTTCACATGGGACAAGTTCCCTTTGGGGGAGGGAAGATGTCAGCCCACAAGTTGTGAGCTGGGGCCTTTATAGGGGGGCTTCAGGGGGTTCAGAAGCTGGGAAGATTGTTAAAAACAATTGTGTGTGGGGGGGCTTGTCAGAACAGCTTCAGTTAAAACCCACCGTCTTCCATCTGTCAGCCAGGATCTGGGCCAAGAGGTGATTGTTTTGCCCTTTAAAGATCAAAAGGGAAAAACTGCTGTGCTGTAGGGACTCCTGGGGTCTCTGGTCAAAAGGCGGAATCTGCTTATCTTGTCTTCCGAGATCATCAAAGGGAAAGCAAGCTGCCTTTTGCCAAGAGGTGTAGAAGAGTCTGCTTCCCTTGACTTCAAAGATCAGGGTGCTTATTAACTCGGTTCCCATTTCTCAGGGGCTTGCAAGGTTCCTGTTTCTCAGGGGCTTGGAAACCCGTGAGGCCCTTTGGGAGACTGGGAGGGCTGCTGTGGATTGGAATCCTAACATTCCATCCTTTCGTGTTATAGGATAGGGGGTGCTGTTGTCATCTTGCTACTTCCTGCTGGACAAGGTCAATGTGGAAGGGGGCTGGATTAGGGGTCTCTCAGACAGCAGGGGTTCTCTCTTCGTGCATCTGAACAGGGTCCTCAATGGTTGACAGGCACTCATATACATGTGGAGGGAGGGAAAGTAACAACTGATTACAATTAGTACGAGTTAGTTTTTGGATTTGGTCCTGAAAATATCTGAAGAGGCAAGGAGCAATGGTTAGCACCAAAGTGATAGAAAGCAGGGGGCCAAGTAAGGGCAGAAGCCAAGGAGTTAATCCTGTAAAAATATCCCATTGAGATGACTCCTAGCACTGGGAATTTTTAAGTGAAAGATTTTTTGCTACCTGCTGGAACCGTTCTATATCATGTTCGGTCTTACTGGATTGGTTGATAAAATAGCAGTAGCATTCTTCACCCCCAAAAATACAGGTTTCCCCTTTTTCTTCAGTCAATAAATCCAGGGCTCACCTGTTCTAGAGGGCAACTTTGGCTAGGGAGGAGAGCTGCTGTTGTAAGATCTGGATTGACTGGGCTGTAATTTTCACTGTTGAGGTGAGTTTCTATCTAAGGTCCTCTATTTCCTGAGAGATGCTGGGTTGAGATCAGCGTGTGTCCCAAACCTCCGGCCACGAGTCCAGTGGCTGCTACTGATGCCACCAGGCTAACTCCTACCAGGCCTGCCAAGGTGGCTGACCTCCTTGTTCTGGTCCTTCTTTCCCTGTGGATAAGACATCATACACCTCTCCTGGTGTGTATAGGGTTAGTTTGGGAATGAGAATGACTGGAGCAGGTGTCCTCAATCTGTGGAGAGATGCAGGAATATGTTTTGGAAGAACAGAGAAAGAGCAGTCCCGAGGTTAGGGAGTAATGCCCTTAATTGTGACATTTCGGCCTGACGAGTGTGGGCATTCAGAGGTTCGTGGAGTCCAACACTCTGTTTTGTCAAGAAAAATTGGGGGGGGGGCACGGGCAGGGGTCCTTGTAGTAGGAATTCCTGAGAACATTGAGTATTAGCCTGGGGAGTAACATTGTAAACTGGGAGGGGGATGAGAAGTGAGCCCTGTAGGGTGGCACAAAGGAAACAAGTGGACACATTAGTACTAGAAAAATTCCTCAGGAGATTAAGCAATAAAGTGAGAATGGATCCCAAGAGAAGCTGCGGGAGGCATTGAAGCTTTGAAGCTGCTTCATTGTCAGGCCCCTCCTTGTCTGATCCAGGACTTCCATAGCCCTTTGGGGCCACGAGTCCTGGATTGTCTTTTTTTTTTTTTTGGTCTTTTTGAGACAGGGTCTCCCTGTAGCCCCAGCTGCCCTGGAACTCACTATATAGACCAGGCTGGCCTCGAACTCACAGAGATCCACCTGCTTCTGCCTCTTGAGTGCTGGGAATAAAGGCGTGCGCCACCACGCCCGGCTGGATTGTCCTTTTTATCTTTACTCGCCAGTGGTCTATGGCAGCTGCTGTGTATTGGATCCTTGCTGTAGCAATGTGGTCCCCCATCCATGAATGTGGGTCAAGTATTTTGAAAGTCACTTCCCCACAGACTCCTTGTTTTTACCGATTGTGTCTGTGTTAGATTGAATCCCTGCTACACTGAGTCAGCTACCCGAGTGAGTTGGTCTGTGCCCATTCCGTTGCTACCCCATCCCTCTTTACCCACCCCACTCAGCCAATGGTAGTTGCAGTCCCATGAGGGGCAGCCTTCCCAACTGCCCAGGTCCCTGTATTCCTTCTGTGAAGCAGAGGAATCTGCCGTCGTGGGCATGTATCATGTCAAATTTAAGGGAAACAGTGTTACATGAAGAAAGTGGGCATGTAGCAGAGCTAACGAGCTCGAGTTCTCGATTTCTATTATTAATCTTCCACATTTCAAATCTATAGGAACATGGTGGGTAGGTGCAGTGGGGAATGGCTGAGGTGGGGCTCAATGGGAAGAATAGAAGTAGGGTCAGTAGAAAACTCATTCCTCAATTAGTGTTAAGGGAGGGGTCCTCAAGATTTTCAATTAAGAGGCCCAATACTGGTGACCTGGTACTTACTGTGTTTCTTGGCTGGTTTTAATTTGTAGAGGATGAATCCAACCAGGTTGTCCCGAGAGCTTGGCTGCTGTTGGGGTAGAGACAGGTAAGGACCAGTCCAACTCAGCTGAAGGATTTCCTTCACTCCTTTCTGTTGGGTGTGAACCCACAGGTAGGTGTGATCTCCTTGTGCACCCGCAGGTAGGCATGATCTCCAGGTTGAAGTGGGTGGTCAATCTGTCCTGTAGAAGCCTGAGGAATAATCCGGTCAGCATGTTCCCTGGTCTGAGGAAAGATCCAGTCAGCATGTTCCCTGAGTATTCCTTAGAAGGGTGAAGGCAGGTAAATAGTCATGTAGAAGGGAGGGATGCTGGAGTGGGAGGTTGTTACGAAGGAATGGTCTTCCATACATAAGTTTGAAAGGACTGAGGAAGGAAGGAGCCCTTGGAATGGCTCTCAGTTTGGTAAGGGCAAAGGGCAGAAGAGTCACCCAGGATTGGTGTAACTCTAAGGAGAGTTTAGTGAGGTGGTCCTTAAGAAGGGAGTTAGCTTGTTCCACCTTCCCTGAGGACTGAGGATGGTAGGGAATGTGTAACCTCCAGGTTATTCCCAGGGACTGAGACACTGTCTGAGTTACTTTGGAAATAAAGCCCGGACCATTATCTGATTGGAGAGTGAGGGGGAGACAGAAATGAGGAAGAATGTTTTGAATTAGTCAGCTAGCCATGATATCTGCTGTTGCACCTGTTGTGGGAAAAGCTTCTACCCATCCCGAAAATGAATGTATCTACCCAAATTAGGAGATACTTAAGTTTTTTGTGAGTAGGGATGTGAGTAAAGTCTATCTGCCAGTCAACTCCTGCCCCCCCCCATGCTGATGAGGTTTGAAAGATAGAGGAGGGCAGCTTCCACGTGTGGGGAAACAACAGCACAGATAGAGCATTGCCTGGTGACTTCTGTGAGCAGCACAAAAAGTTTGGGGTGATGGATGAGGGGCTCCAGGAACTTGTAGAGAAGATGAACACCTACATGAAAAACATTATGTAAATAGGTTAAGATAGAGGAGGCTTGCCCCTCAGGCAGGCAATACTTGTCTGATAGAAACAACCATCCCTCTGGCCTCTGGGTGGCCCTTTTGTCCAGGAGGCTTCTGCGTTGTTGGGCAGGGTAGGAGGGAGACATTCCTGTTGGTGCCAAGAAATGTGAACCAACAGAAGGGGGCAGGGTCATACTGGCTTTCTTAGCTGTCTTGTCTCCTAGGTCATTGCCTCTAGCTATGGGATGGGTGAGAGGCTGATGTCCCCTACAGTGGATCACAGCCATTTAAGTCTGGAGGTAGGAAGCTTCCAGGAGTTTAAGAATCAAAGGGCCATTAGTTATGGGGGTTCCCTTGGTTGTTAGGAGACCCCTTTCCTTCCATACCAAGGCATGGTGATGGAGTACATGGAAGGCCTACTTAGAATCTGTAAAAATATTAAATGTCCCATGGCTAAAATCAGGGCCCTGGTGAGTGCCACAAGCTTGGCTTTTTGTGACATGGTTCCAAGTGGCAGGCGTCCTGACTTGATGACATCTGTGAGAGACACTATTGCATACCCCACCCTGCAAGACCAAGTTGGGGTGAGAGTTGAACTTCCATCCACAAACCAAGTCAGGATTGGGTTTGATAGGGGATCTGGGGAGATTAGGGGATCCTGGTAGGAGAGCTCCTGAAGAGTTTCCAAGAACCAGTGAGTGAGCAGTTCACTGGAAAGGAGGAGGGAAGTTGGATTGAGAGGAGGGCAGGAATCAAGGGAGAGTGAAGGGTTTTCCAGAAACATAACATGTAAGGGTTGCAGTTTACAGGGAGCTAGATTGGCAAGAGATGTGTGGGTTAGTAAATCCTTAAGCCGGTGGGGGAAAAGACAGAGATGGGCTGATCCAAAGTGAGATTCAGTCCCTTCTGAGCCAGGAGAGCGGCAGTGGCCAGAGCACGGAGACAAAGTTGCCACCCCTGGATGGTGGCATCAAGGGACAGAGATGGGCTGACCCAAAGTGAGATTCAGTCCCTTCTGGGCCAGGAGAGTGGCAGTGGCCAGAGCACGGAGACAAAGTTGCCACCCCTGGATGGTGGCATCAAGCTGTTTAGAGAGATAAGCTACCAGGGGACCCCACATCTGTCCCCAAACCCCTAATGCCTGGCCCTTATTCTCAGTTGTATAGAGGAGGAACAGATATTCCAGGTTGGGGAGAGCCAGAGCTGCCTCCTTTAAGAGTGCTTCCCAGATAGTGTGGAATGCTGCTGCAACAGTCTAAGGGGTCAACAGGCTTTCCTTTACAGGTTTCATAGAGCGGCTTTGCCAAGAGGAACGGTGTGTGTTGCTAAGAGGCCCAATGACATTGTAAGTTTTAGCCAAGAAACTGGCTACTTTTCTTTGGGGTCTTTTCCATTCCAGGTTGGGGAGAGCCAGAGCTGACTCCTTTAAGAGTGCTTCCCAGATAGTGTGGAATGCTGCTGCAACAGTCGCTAAGGGGTCAACAGGCTTTCCTTTACAGGTTTCATAGAGTGGCTTTGCCAAGAGGAACGGTGTGTGTTGCTAAGAGGCCCAATGACATTGTGAGTTTTAGCCAAGAAACTGGCTACTTTTCTTTGGGGTCTTTTTGCCCTAACTGCCTAGCCAATTCCTACCTCCTATTCTTATCACACCATCCTCTGAAGAGGTTACCCAAATTGCCAATAGGGAATTGGGACACAGACTGCTCTGGCTTCTTCCATGCTGAACAGGGATGCAGGGTGAGGCATTTGGGGTACCCTTCAGTGAGTCTATCTAAAAGACTCCCAAATTATATAACTTTTATCTCTAGGGGGGAAAGACAGTCCTTGAATCAGGAATAGGAGATGCGAAGGAGAAGTAAAGGCAAGAGTAATTAGCATTACAAGTTCTAGACAGGGAACTAGAAAAAAGTCAGGACAGGACAATCTTCAAATGTTCATATGAGAGTCCACTGGAATTTCTTGAAAAAGGCTTCCGAAAGCATCCCTCTATTGGGATCTTCCTCATTTTTCTTTTGTCTGACAAGGCTGGACTTGAGAGTGATGGGTTCAGGATTTACTTTCAGGTGTTTTGATAGCTGTTGGGGTGGTTAGTAACAGTGTCGATTCCCTCTCAAAGGCTTCTAGATAGGGGGAGAAAACAAATTTACCCATCATTTTGTCACAATAATGGGTTATCTCCCTTAGCTACAGGTGGGCGCTACAGTATTGGAGATCAAGATTTCAAGTCTTACATCTGAGTAGCACTTTCTGGTTAGGAACAGAATCATCAATGAGAAATAATTGTCTAAATAACTTTTAATATAGACTTAAGCCTAATGTCTGGGAAGTGTAATCCCTTGAACTCTTAAAGAAGTATACTGATGACTTTACTCTTTGGCATACTTTCCTTTTGGGTGTTTAAGACCATACAGTTGGCCCAAATCAATTTATTTTTACACTTAAGGTCATTTGAGGATATGTTCCAGGGGTCACATGGGCTTAGGAGGAGCCCCTGGCTCCTTTCTTTTACCAGTTGCATCTATGTGAAGATAAGTCAAAGATCCTGCCCAACCATGGCTGGCTTTACTTGGAAGCATGGAGGAAATGTTTCCTCTGTGTTGACCCTCCCCTTTCTAGACTGGATACTGGTTCAAGTCCATCACGTGGGGTCTCCTCCGTCTCCTTGATCAAGAGGACAGGTGACGCACCACAATTACAGGACATTTTGAGAGATGCTCATAGCCCCCTTGAACTAGTCGA
>NW_008355158.1:224077-224530 GCF_000622305.1 Nannospalax galili
GCCCTGGGCTTCGCTTGGAAGCATGGAGAAAATGTTTCCTCTGTGTTGACCCTCCTCTTTGCAGACTGGACACTGGTTCAAGTTCATCTTGTGGGGTCTCCATGGCCTCCCTGAACAAGAGGACAGGTGACTGACCACAGTTACAGGACATTTTGAGAGATGGTCCATAGTCCCCTGGAACTTAGTTGAAGTAGGAGGGCAAGGGGTAAAAGCTGTCCTTTAAGTCCCTCTGACTACAGTATAGACCTCAAACTATGGCTGTTGAACATCCAACAAAGTTAGTTCCTCCAGTCTGGTACTTTTAATTAAAATGTGCTATGTAGATAAGGCTTGGGTAAAAACCCAAATACTGTCAGATAAACCTTCTCTCTCTTTCTCTCTCTCTCTCTCTCTCTACATCTCTTTTTTTTTCTCTCTCTGTGTCTTTCCTCTCTTCTTCTTTTCCCTTTCCCC
>NW_008355158.1:226347-227097 GCF_000622305.1 Nannospalax galili
CACGGGCTTTTGTGTAACGGGTGTGGGAGCCTATATAATCTCTACCTGAAGTTGCCTCGGGGTCGATTGCTCCAACCAGACCTGCATGTCTTGGAAGGATGGTCGGCCCCAGCTAGCTGGCCTAATAAAACTCTGCTTGATTTTTGCATCTCCATACTCATGCATTTGTTCTTCTGAAGAGACCCACCGAGTTACAGACCCTAACATTTGATTAAAGTTTTACTGGAGAACCAATGACTTTATTGGGCTTACTTCCTGAGATAACTGTGTGGTTGCTAAGTGTATGTATGGCCCGAGGATATGCATACTGGAAAGCCTTTACCAGCATGGGTCATGCTTTCCCTTCCTAACCTTCCCCAGACTGTATACTTTAGCCCTCCCCAAATCCAGGAGGCCATGTGCGATTAGGGCCAAATTACATACAATTGGCTGGAAAGAGTGGCCAGATAATCTGGTGAGGGTCCAATGACCCTGCTTGGCCCTCCTTTAATGAAGGGACACAACCATCAACAAGCCCAACTGTGATGATGTTTAGAGAGCAGGCTAGCTGAAGTTATGATGATGGTAGCTATTTTGTGCAGAAGGGACTGCTGTATAGCATCATCTTATTAAAAGGACCTAGAATTTTAAAGGATTTGGTGCTAGGATCCACATATGAGGGCGAACATATGTCTTTTGTTTTTCTGAGTCTGGGTTAACTTTACTTAGTATAACAGTTTCTAGTTCTGTCCATTTACCTGCAAATTATAT
>NW_008355158.1:227333-230627 GCF_000622305.1 Nannospalax galili
GCCAGCATTTGGTATCATTTGTTCTCTTGATCCAAGCCAGTTTGATTGGGGTAAGGTGATACCTTAGGGTGGCTTTAATTTGCATTACCCTAATTACTAATGATGTTGAACACTTTTTGAGATGTTTCTTAGCCATCTTTATTTCTTCCTTTGAGAACTCGCTGTTTAGACCTTTAGTTCATCTTTTAATTGGGTTATTTGGTTTCTTGATTCTGTTTTTTTGAGTTCTTTATATGTTCTGGATGTTAAACCTCTGGTCAGATGTGCCACTGGTGAAGATTTTTTTTTCTCCCTCTGTGGGATTTCTTATCACTTCCTTATTTCTTTTGATATACAGAAGTTTTTAGTTTAATAAGGTCCCACTTGTTGATTCTTGACCTTAATTCCTGAGCAACTGATGTCTAATTTAGAAAGTCCTTTCCCACACCCATGTCTCATACGTTATTACCAATGTTTTCTTCTAACACCATATTTTCTTCTAATAGTTTCAGAGTTTCCAGTTTCACATTGAGGTCTTGGTCAACTTGGAGTTGATTTTTGTGTAAGGGGAAAGATAACAATCTAGTTTCATTGTTCTACAGGTGGAGATCCAGTTTTGCCAGCACCATTTGTTGAAGATGCTGTCTTTCCTCCATTGTGTGTTCTTGGCACCTTTGTCAAATATCAGGTGGCTGAAATTTTGTGTACTCTGGTTTGGATCAATGTTGTTCCATTGATCTATGTGTCTATTTTTGTTTCAATACCATGCTGTTTTTATGACTATAGCTCTGTAATATACTTTGAGATCTGGTATAGTAATCTCCCCAGTGTTGCTCTTTGTGCTCAGGGTTGCTTTGGCTATCCAGGGTCTTTTGTGCTTCCATAAAAAATTAAGGATTTTTTTTCTAATTCTGTGAAGTATGTCATGGGGCGTTTGATTGGGATTACATTGAATCTATGTATTGCTCTTGGTAGGATGGTCATTTTCACAATATTAACTCTTACAATCCATGAGCATGGGAGGTCCTTCCATCTCCTGGTGTCTTCCTCAATCTCTTTCTTTAACAATTTAAAATTTTCATTGTAGAGATCTTTGGTGTCTTTGGTCAGATTTATTTCAAGATATATATTTGCAGCAATTGTGAATGGGAGCATTTCCCTACATTCTTTCTCTAATTGCTTGTTTTGGGTATGTAGAAAAGCTACTGATTTTTGTAGATTGATTTTATAACCTGCCACTATACTGAAAGTGTTGATCACTTAAGGCATTTTCTGGTGGAACTTTTGGGATCTCTCAGGTATAGTATCATATCATCTGCAAGAAGTGTTAGTTTTGCCTCATCTTTTCCAATTAGTACTCCTTTAATTTCCTTCTCCTGTCTTACTGTTCTAGCAAGAGTTTCAAGCACTATGTTGAAAAAAAGTGGAGATAGTGGACATCCTTGTCTGGTTCCTGATTTCAATGGGAATGCTTCCAGTTTATCGCCATTTAGAATGCTGTTGGCTGTGGGTTTGTCATATATAGCTTTAATTATGTTGAGGCATATTCCTTCCAGTCCAATTCCCTTGAGGACTTTGAACATAAATGCATGCTGAATTTGTCAAAAGCCTTTTTTGCAGCTATTAAGATGACAATGCAGTTTTTGTCTTTGAGTCCATTTTTATGATTAATGATGTTATGGATTTCTGTATATTGAACCGTGCCTGCATCTCTGGGATAAAGCCTACTTGATCATGGTGGATGATCTTTTTTGTGTGTGTCTGTATGCAGTTTGCAAGTATTTTGTTGAGAATTTTTGCATCTGTGTTCATTAAGGATATCTCTCTATAGTTTTCTTTTTTGGTTGCGTGATTACCTGATTTGGGTATTAGAGTGATCCTGGCTTCATAGAAGGTATTTGGGAGTTCTCCCTCTGTTTCTATGGTTTTGAATAATTTAAGTAGTATTGGTTGTAGGTCTTCTTTAAATGTCTAGTGGAATTTTGCTGTAAATTCATCTGGGCCTGGGCTTTTTTGAAGTTGGAATGCTTTGTATTATTACTGTTTTGATTTCCTTATATGTTTTGGATCTGTTTAAACTGTTAATTTCTTCTTGGCTTAACTTTGGTGGTTCCCATCATTTTAGATATCCATCCATTTCTTTCAGATTTTCAAATTTAGTAGTCTATAGGTTTTTAAAATATTCCCTTATAACGGCCTGGATCTTTTGGGTGTCCCTTGTGATGTTTCCCCTTCACCTCTGATTTTGTTGATTTGGATTTGCTCTTTCTTTCTTTTGGTTAACTGGGCTAAGGGTCTGTCTATCTTGTTTAGCTTTACAAAGAACTAGCTCTTAGATTCATTGATTCCTTGTATTGTTTTCTTTGTTTCTATTTCATTAATTTCTGCTTTTTTGCTCTGATTTTTGTTATTTCTTCTCTTCTGCTTGGTTTGGATTTCATTTGTTCTTGACTTTTCAACATCTTGGGTTGCAGTGTTAGCTCATTTTTGGGGGGCTCTTTCTAAGTGTTTAATGTAGGCACTTAGAGCTATAAACTTCCCTCTTAGGATAGCTTTTAAAGTGTCCCAGAGGTTGTGTTGTATTGTCCCTTTCATTGAATTCTGGGAAGTTCTTTTTTTCTTTCTTAATTTCTCCTTTGACCCAATCATTGTTTAGGAGCATGTTGTTCCATCACCAGGAGTTCATGTAGTTTCTAGGACCTTTTCTAGTGTTGATTTTGAGCTTTATTGCATTGTGGTGTGATAAAATGCATGGAATTATTTCCATTTTTGTATTTATTGAGGTTTTGTGGTCAATTTTTGAAAAAGTGCTGAGTAGAAAGTGTATTCTTTGGTGCTTGGGTGGAATGTTCAAAAGATGTCTGTTAGGTCCATTTGATGTATGGTATCATTTAATTCAGACGTCTCTGTTTATTCTTTGTCCAGTTGAGCTGTTTAATGGGTCTGGGGGGTATTGAAGTCTCCTACTATTACAGAGTTGGGGTTAATCTATGTCTTAAAGTCCTGTAGTGTTTTTTTTTCAAATGTATTTGGGTGCACCAGAGTTTGGTGGATATTGTAATATCTTCTTGGTTAACTATTCCTTTGATGAGAATGAAGTAACCCTCCTTATCAATTATGATTAGATTTACTTTGAAGTCTATTTTGTCAGATATTAGAATTGCAACCCCTGCTTGTTTCTTAGTGCCATTTGCTTTGAATATTTTTTTTCCATCTATTTACCTTAAGGTAGTGCCTGTCCTTGAAGATGAGATGGGTTTCTTGCAGACAACAAAAAGATGTGTTTTGTTTCCTAATTCATTCACCTGCCTGTGT
>NW_008355158.1:230983-238241 GCF_000622305.1 Nannospalax galili
CTTCCTGTATTTATATGGGGATGTCTTTCCTTAATTTTGGGAAATTCTCTTCTACAATCCTGTTTAAGATCTGGTCAACATCATTAACCTGAAATTCTTCTCTTTCCTCTATTCCTATGATCCATAGATTTGTCTTTTCATGGTGTCCCACATCTCTTGATATTCAATTCATGTGTTTTTAAAAATTTTTCCATAATCTTTGCTTGAGTGGTCCAATTCTTCAACTTTATCCTCCAGCATTGATATTCTGTTTTCCATTTCATTCATTCTAGCAATGAGGCTTTCCCTTGTTGTTTCAAGTTGGGTTATTGAGTTTTGCACTTCCTTCTTCTGCCTAAGTTTTCTTCAACATTTCTATCTTTTTTATGAATTCATTCAGAAGTTTATCCCTATCTTCTTTTAGTTCTTTGATTTGTTTGTTCATGTGTTCTTTAAATTTGTTGAATTCCTTGATCATGTTTATGATTGTTCTTTTAAATTCAGTGTCCTGGGTTATCTTTAGGGGGTTCTCCTTTTAGAACTCTTCTATGGAATTGGTGGAGTTTCATGGAGACATAGTGTTTTGGCTTTCCATTTTATTATTCTTTCGTTGTGATTTTAGCATGTGAATTTCTTTTTTTTGTTTATGATTCTGATATGAGACTTAAGTTGAAGTATGCTTCTGTTTGCATTATTGAGGTGCCTAGGTCCTTTCTTTTTTGGTTATGTAAAGCTGGTTGGTACAGGGTTCAGGTTCTCTCAGGTTTAATTTGGAGGGATCTGATAGCTTCAGATCAGCTATTCAGGAGTACCCACAGAAGCCCAATTCAGGTTTCAGTCAGGTACACACAGGCTTCTTTCACCATGTGGAGGCAGGATCCAGGTGCTCTCAGTCAGTCCCCTGCGTTTTCAGCCCCTATGCCTTAGGGAGGCCAGAGGGAGGCCAGAACTGGACACTCTCTGGTGGTCTGCTGAGATCAGAGCTGGTACATCAATGGAAGTTAAAACCCACCCTCTTAGGCTGTCTGGTAGGATCTTAGCCTTAGCTTACCAAAGCCAGATCTTCCCTGGGGCCTTGAGAGTGGCATCATGAAATCCCAGGTAGGGGGATGGATATGGTGCAATTAGGGGAAGCTCACCACCACATGAATGCAGGATCTCAGGGCTCCCAAGCAGTCCCCTGCCTTCTCAGTCACTCTGCCAGAGGGAGGCCAGAACGTGGTATCCTCTGGCAGTCTGCTGAGATCAGAGCCGCTACCATATTTTTCTCTTTCAGCATGAAGTTTCAAAGTGAAATTAAAACCAAAATTCTATTTAAGACTTTTTTAGGGGCTGAAGATATGGCCTTGGCTGCTCTTGCAAAGGACCTGGATTCAGGTTTCAACACCCATATGGTGGCTAACAACTATCTGTAACTCCATTTCCAGGAGACTTGATATCCTCTTCTATCCTCCATGGGCATTGTACACACGTGGTGCATTTATGTAACAAAACACTCATATACATATTTTTTAATGAAAAAAACCTTAAAGTTAAGAAGATAAATATTTAGGGTGTACCTAGCATACCAAGTGCAACATCTGCATGTTGAAATAGCCTATCAGGAATAAGGAAAAATAATGGAAAGGGACAGTGCACAATATTTATTTTTTCCTAAGACTCAACACAAGAGGGCTTTTATTTCTCCCCAAATTTATCTGTAAGTTTAATGCAATTCCTACCATAATCTCAAGCAGTTACTTTTTGATAAAGGTATAGTTCTAAAGTTTGCATGGAAAAAAGTAATTAGAATACATAAATAATTTAATTTTAAAATACAGAAAAATGTTAGTATAAATATATTCTCTCTCTATATATATATATTCAGAATATATTCCCCACTAATGAAGACCATGTGGTATCATCAAAATAAACACATGTATCAATGAAACAGAGTTAGACTTCATACACAAAGACACAAAAGTATAGTAAACTGGATTTTCTCAATGGTGAAACAACATGTTGCCTCAGCCCATTTTCTGTTGCTGTAATGGAATACTTATGATTGTGTAATTTGTAAATAAAGAGGATTGTTTTCATTCACAGTCACAGATACTGCATCTGGTCAGCTTCTGGTGAAAGCTCACGGAATGACAGGGAATTGGAAAGGGCAGCAATGCCTGCAAGAAGGATGCAGTGCAAGGGGTATACAGGCAAGGCTTAGCCCCATTTTACAACAGCCTATTCATGCAGTAAAGTCCTGTTTCAGAAGCAAGAAGGATAGATTTTTTTTTCAATAAATATTGTAATAGACAATTGTGAACAAAAACAAAGAAATTATCCCCCAAAGCTACACTTATAAAAATTAGTACAAATGTATTATTGATTTAAATACAAAATATGAATCTGTTATAATTTTAGGACAAACTCTAATATAAGTGATAACAAAATCAATATGATTATAGTAGGTTATCAAAAGGGGATGCTAAGTGCCGGGCATGGTGGAACATTAATCCCAGTAATTGGGTGGCAGAGGCAGGCATATCTCTGTGAGATGAAGGCCAACATGGTGTACACAGCAAGTTGCAGGACAGCTGGGGTTACAGGGAGACTCTGAAAAAAAAAAAAAGGAGGAATGGAGCAAGGTCAGGGAACTTGCTCAAAGGTCTGGGGCAGAATTACAGTCAGACTGAGGTAGGCCTGGAAGCTTGGATGGTGGCATTGAGGGGTAGGGTTAGGGACCTCACCAGGGTGAGAGAACTAGACTGAATTGCTGACACTATATATCTAAGTCACAGAACAAACAAGGCGAAACCAAGTTGGTCCTGACCTTGAAGCTACATCTCTGTTGGCTTTCATAGTACTAGAAGGTGCTATGCATATTACTGGTAAAAACAGGTAATTAGTCACCTTTCCCTTTGAGCTACAATAACAATTGGCTTGGCAAAATATGTCTGCTGTTGCAATAGTGGCACAACTATTATGGGAGTAACTAACCACCTTCTAATTGGATGTAAGGCCCAATTCACAATTTGGAGTCAATACCTGATGCTGTTATTAAAGCCAAGAACCTATTATCAGACATGTCACAGATCATAACAGAGAATCTAGATATTATCATTCTGCTAAATAGACACAATATTAAACTGACTCATAATGACTTTTTGTTACATCCACAGATTAATGTGCCTCTGAGCTGTCACCAGAGAAGGTTGCTCTTAAAGCAGATGGTGATTAACACAGAGACCCACAACTGGTCAACTTGCAGAGAACAAGAGACTGTTGAAGACTCAAACCTAAACGAGACACTTGTATCACACCCTTTCCTCCCAAAGCTCAAGTATCATTGCAGAAGACTGGGTGGAAAGAGCCTGAAGTGGTAGATGAATAAAAGGAAACCCTATTGTCTAGACACCACAGGGTAGTTTCACATATGAAACCACAGTACTTATGACAGACCTGTGCAACCCAAATCAGACAGGGGCCCATCATGGATGGGTAGAAAGGCCTCAGCCCTAGCTAAAGTTCTATTGGCAATTGATAGATGCTGGGAAAGAGAAAGTCAGTTGTCTTTACTGCTGTGGTGCCTGGTAGGTAGACCAGAATCTAAGAGATAGACCCACACCAAGAGATCTCCCAAGAGATATCAAGATATCTCTCAAGAGATAGAACTTGGGAAACATATATTAGATTCAATAGGCCTATAGGAAAAAAGACCGATAATAATAGAGGACATGAATGGGGGTATTAAGAGGGAGCGGAAAGGAGGAGGGGGGTCTGACTATGATCAAAATGCATTGTATGAAATTCTTGAATCAAAAAAAGGATTTTTAAAGGTAAAAAAGAGTCAAATCAAAAAGTTACATAAGTTATGGTTCTTGTTTTTATAACATTCTCAATATGAAAAACTTATAGCAATGAAGAAGAAATTATTGATTTCCAGTTGATAAACTTGGAAAGAGGTGACCATTGAAAGGCAAAGTAAAGAGGTGTCTTTGCAGTGGTGGGAGAGTTTGTACTCCATGCTCATACCAACATGAATCACACATAACAGATTTCTTAAAACTACCAACACTTCATACCCATTTTAAAAATATAGTAACAGAAAAACCGGGTTTGAAGGATTTATGAGCAGACAAAGTCAAATAGGCCTCACCAGTTACCTTAAGGTGTTTGGTTTGTAGCACTTAACTTGAGCTATTCCTTCTAAATTGGTAAAGAAAAGGATCAACTACTTGGTATTAGCTAACTTCCAGGAAGATAGACCAAATGAGGTTATCAAATCTTTTTGCTTTGTTTCTAAATTTGCCCTATAAAAGGGCTTTTCTGAAGGCTACATAACAAGAAACAGTGCCAGACTGGAGAAATCTCCCTTTGAGTTGTTGGCTAGAGTAGTTCAATAGGAAACCCTATTGTCTAGACACCACAGGGTAGTTCAAGAGACTCCCAAAATTACACAGGCTACTGCCACCGCCCTTGACTGCTTCCTTGAACTTGAAGGTAAGACTCTTGCTGAAGGCAAGACATATTTAGGACATGGATTTAGAGCAATGGAGTTGGAACTGACCTGGAAGCCACCTCCCCTGAAGGTTAGCTCTCATAGTTTTAGAGAGCACTATGCAAGCTGCTAAGGGAGAATATAAATCGATTGTCCAACTGCAGCTTTAAGTCCTAATAGCCACCATATCAATGATCAACACAGAAAACATCAGTGCAGTAGTGGCATTTATCTTGGGGGTAAACAACAGCTACCTAACTGGATTTAAAGCCCACTCAATGGGAGGAAACTCATGTATGGTACTGTAAACATAGCCAAATGCACATGCCTGGAGAGGTCATAGATCTTAGAGAAAACCCCAAGGCTGTCATATCCCTAGACAAATGTTCTTACTATGTACAAAATATGGATCTTTATATTTATAGACAAATATCCCAATCACCACTCACCAAAGAAACTTCTTTTGCAACAGGCAGAAATTATTATAGAATTCCACAACTGGTCATACACAGAGATTGTCTGTGAATTGTCCAAGACTAAGTGGCACATCTAGGATACAACCTCTATATCTAAGGCCCATGGAACATAGAACAAGGGGTAAAGAGGACACTAATGCATCTCTCAACTCTCATCAATGAAGCTCCCTCATGCAACAGAGGGCCAAGAACACAAAAGGTCACAAATGGCCGAAGCATAGAGTCTAAGAGTCTGCAGAGTGCGGATCTGTGGTGATTTGAATGAAAATGTCCCCCACAGGCTCCAAGTGTTTGGACATTTTGTCCCCGGATAATGGCATGTTTTGGGAAGTTTTAGAAGGTGTGGCTATCCTGGAGGAAGCACATCACTGGGGGTGGGCTTAGAGAATTGTTAAGCCTTGCCAGATCTCCAGTTGCTCTCTTGCTCCTTATGCCTGGTGATGATGTGAGAGCTTAGCTTCTGCTGCTTCTACTCCAGCCACCTCCAGCCACCATGCCTCCCTGCCATGACAGACTGTAATTCCCCTGGAACCGTAAGCTCAAATAAACTCTTCCTTCTATAAACTGCTTGGGTCAGTGTTCCTATCACAGCAACAGAAAAGTGATTAATACAGGGTCCTTGGACATGACCCCTTCTTATATTAAACTCTACCCATCCAGGACACAGTGGCAATTGTGGAAGATTGTAAGAGCCAGGGAGGTGGTGCATGATCACAAGGAAGTAAGGTCCTACAGGCTTCTGGGACCTCGCTCATATGAACCTACAACAGTGGTGTCAGCATGCACAAGACCCATGCAAACTCAAGCAGATAAAAACCCAGCACAGAACTGTGGAAATGGACAGTAGGCACTAATCTTAGTCAAAGAATTATTGGGAGCTGTTTACTGCTAGTTGAGGAAGAACTGATATTAAAGGGAGGGACTGTAGATAGGTTGACTAGACCTCAGTAGGTGAACTTGCACTGAGGAATGTCTGGGAACACTAACTTGACATGATAGCCTTTAACACAAATGACAGAATGCATGAATTCCATTGGGGGGGTATGAGAGGGTGTCAATGGGGAAGAAGGTATAAAAATGATTATGATATTCTGTATCAAATACACAAAACTTCACTTTAAAAATTTACAAAAAAAGGGCTTTTCCTTGTGCTGGAGAGATGGCTAGCACTAGCTGTTCTTTCAGAAGACCTCGGTTCAAATCCTAGCACCCAGATGGCAGCTAACAACCAGTAACTCCAGTTCTAGGGGATCCAACCCCCTCTTCTGTCCTTCATGGGCACTGTGTGAAATGGATGCTCTTACATACTTATAGACATTCAAGGCTACGGGGTCCAGTGGTTGGGTTTTGGCAGATTAGTTAGCTGGTCTCAAGCAGGAAGATTGGGAGGGGGACCAAGGGGAAGGAAAAGGTGCAGATAGCCTGGGGAGGGTCTAGCAAAATAGGTAGAGTAGCTGTGGGCCCTGGAGCTAGAGAACGCAGCTAGTCTGGGTGCAAGCCATCAGATCTTAGTGGGCAGGGCCTGGGTTAGGAGGCTAGTCCAGAGATCTGAGGGGAGGAAAAGCATGGGTTATCCTAGGCTGAAGACTAGAGGGGGACAGTGAGCAGAGAAAGAATGGAGGTGCTCAGAGTGCAGGGGAATTCTGGTGTGCAAATATCCTTAAGATACACTGACTTGGAGTCTTGGATTTTTAAAATATGGTGTAGCTTGGTCATTTGGTCCATGTATTTTTAACTTTTTGGAGAAAACTCCATCCTGATTTTGATAGTGGTTAGACTAGTTTAAATTTCCAATAGCAACGTATAAGGGTTCCCTTCTGTCTACATTCTCACCAGCATTTGTTATTTATTTTATTTTTCTTTACAATTTTTTGTTTTATTTTTAATTAGTTAATTAATCAGGGTTTTTAAATGTGTATGAATGTTTGGCTGCACGTACATAAGTGCATCCATATGAACAATGCTCACAGAGGCCAGAAAAGGGCATCAAATTCCCTGGAACTGGAGTTAAGGATGGTTGTCAGCCACTATATGGGTGCTGGGAACTCAACCTGTATACTCTGGAAGAACATTAGGTGCTCTTAACCACTGACCCATCCCTCCAGCCCTGATTTATTTATTTGCTTGGTGACTACCATCTCAACTGAGGTGAGATAGGATCTCAACATACTTTTTATTTGCATTTTTTCTGATGATAGTGATGCTGAACATTTTAAGAAACTTTTACTAACAATTTACACTTCATTCTTTTTATTTTATTTTTTGATTTATGTGCACGTTCATGTGTGTGTGTGTGTGTGTGTGTGTGTGTGTGTGTGTGTGTGTG
>NW_008355158.1:238253-263173 GCF_000622305.1 Nannospalax galili
ACCAGAAAAAGGCAGAAGGAATTAGAATCCCCCTCCCCCCCGAGGAGCTGAAGTTACAGGCAGTTGTGTGCTGCCTGATGTGAGTTCTGGAGACAAAATTTGGGTCCTCTGGAAGAGAAAAAGCCTTCTAAATATTTTATTTATCATTTTTATTTTATATGTATGAGAGTATTGCCGACATGCATGTAAACGCACCTGTGTCATGCAATGCCCAAGGATGTCAGAAGAGGACATTAGATACCCTGGAACTAGAGTTATAGATGGTTGCTAACTGCCAAGTGGGTGCTGGGAACTGAACCCAAGTCCTCTGCAAGAGCAACCAGTTCTCTTAACCACTGAACCATCTTTCCAACCCAAGTTCCCTGTACTTTATATTTTGAGCGTTACCTGCTCATTTCTTTAGCCCTCTTATCGACTGGGCTGGTTGATTTCTTGTTATTTAGTTTTGGACACCTTTGTATATTCTAGATATTGATCATCTGTCAGATGTAAACATTTTTTTCCATTCTGTAGACTGCTCCTTCACTCCTTTGCTTCCTTTGATGTACAGAAACTTTTAAATTTCATGAGGTCCCATTCATAATTATTGATGCTATTTCCTAAGCAACTGCAGTCCTATTCAGAAAGCATTTGACTATACTGATATCTTGAAGTGTTTTCTCTACTTTTTCCCTATCAGTTTTAGAGTTTCCCATCTCACATTACAGTCTTTGATACATTTGGAATTTATTTTCATGTAGGGTGAGAGATAAGGGTCTAGTTTCATTTTTATACATGTAGAAATCTAGTTTGGTCAGCACGATTTGTTGAAGATGCTATTTTTTCTCTAATGTGTATTTCTTGGTGACTGTAGCTGCTTGAGTTTATTTCTGGCTCCTGTATTTTTTTCCATTGATCTTTGCATCTCTTTTTATGCCAGTACCATACTGCTTTTAAGGCTTTATTTATTTTATTATTTGGTGAGTGGTGCACATGCATATGGGACCTAAGGAGGCCAGAAGAGGGTGTTGGATTCCCTGGGCATGGAGTTAGAGACAGTTGTGAATTGCCTGATATGGATGCTGGGAACTGAACTCTGGTCTTCTGAAAGAGCACCAACTGCTCTTATCTATTGAGCCATCTCCAGAGTCCCTGCTGTTTTTATTGCTATGGCTCTGTATTACAACTTTAAATCAGGTATGGCGATTGTGCTAGTTTTCGTCAGTGTGACACAAGCTAGAGGCACCTGGGAAGAAGGAATCTCCATTGAGAAATTTCTCCCACTAGAGTAGCCTGTAGTCATTTCTGTGGGGCATTTTCTTGATTGCTAAACTTCTTCATTGTATAAATCACAGCAACAGAAGGCAAACTAGAATACTTGATCAAGTTTATTCCTAGGCATTTTTTTTTTGATAAAGCTTTTGAATAAGATTGTTTTTCTGATTTATTTCTCAGCGTGCTTGTTATTAGTATATAAGAAAGCTACTAATTTTTGTATAGTGGTTATGTAACCTGACACTTTGCTAGAAGCAGTCACCAGATCTAAGAGATTTCAGGTGGAGACTTATGGTCTCATGCATAGAATCATGTCATATCCTAAAAAGGATATTTTCCCCCTATTTGTATTCAGTTTCTTTCTCTGTTTTATCACTCTAGTTACAACTTTAAGCACTGCACTAAGAGTGGAGAAAATGGACACTTGTCCTGTTCCTAATGTTAAAGGGGATGCCAGTGTTTTACCATTTAGTATGATGTTGAATGTATGTTTACTGTATATAGAATTTACTGTTTTGAGATATGTTTCTTCTGTTCTTGATTTCTTCAAGGCTGTTTTTTTTTTTTTTTTTCCATGAAAGGATATTGGTTTTTGTCAAAAGCCTTTTCTGCATCTATTGAGATAACATGTAATTTCTGTCTTTGAGTCCATCTATGTAAGGTATATTATATTAATTAGCATTGCATGTTTAAAAGCATTTTATATTCAAAATACATATTCTTTACATAACTAAGTCCCTTATCATTTCAATGATTCATACCAGAGTTGTGGTGGTCTTCTTGACACTTTTTCAGTGAATGCACTTTTCTGTATATTCTGTGGTTTCTAATTGAGGGGGATTATGACATTGTGAAGGCATAAACTTCACCTCATAGTCTCTCCGTTCACTTATCAAAGTCTGATCACTCATATTTATCATTTTCCTATTTGTGTGCTCAGGCATATAATTGGAACTCATGTAGCAGTAAAATTTTCAAATTGCATTGATTATACTAGAAGTAACAAAGAAAAGCCGGGCATGGTGGCTCATGCCTTTAATCTCAGCACTCGGGAAGCAGAGGCAGGTTGAACTCTGTGGGACAGAGGCCAGTCTAGTCTTCATAGTGAGTCCAGGCCAGCTGGGGTACAGGGAGACTGTCTCAAAAAGAAGGATCTTCCTTCTCTGTTTTAAATTGACAATATTGCAATATTATTTGTCTGAAAAATATACAAGATTTTTATTTTCCTTTCAGAAGACTAAGTTTATATCTTTTATCCAAGAAAGCACAAAACTTCAGAAAGTATCTATTTTTAAAACATTGTATCTTGACTCTAGAAATCACCACTACTTACTATTACCTTTCTTCAAGAATCACAGCTTATTGGCAGACATCCACACATTCATTCCCTTTCTCTGTCATTTCATCACTAGCTGTACCAAATACATATTCACCCTGAACCTAATGTAAAACTTAAGGTTCAGGCCCCACCCTTGTCAGGCCTTTAAAAATTTTTATATTTATAATTTTGTATTATTTTCATAAGAGACTCCTCCAAAGCACACATACTTCAGTCCCCGCAAATCCTGGATTTGCCCTATTTTTATAAAAGACTCAAGAAGAGAAAGCTTATTCAAATAAGAATCAATTCAGAGTCCTGATTCAAACTAAGATTATAGCTTTATGTATAAGTACTCTCACTGTTGGGAGTGGCCAACCTCTGTACATCAGATTGAAGTGAACGAATTCAATTTACTATGGCTATAATTTTTGATGTGTGGTCTTCTATAGAAGTCTATTATACAGAGAGAGAAATTAACTTTTCCTTGAATATCCATAGGATACATTAGCTGCTTACTAGAATATCAAATAGTAGGAATTATGCTCCAAAAATGTCTTCCAGTGTTAAGTAATCTTTCAAAGTTACCCAGAAAGCAAGTTTGCATTTTGGATTTAAATCAATTTGGTTCTGAATCTGAAAGCCACAGAATTCCTGCACACACACACACACACACACACACACACACACACACACACACAAAAAAAAACCCAAAAAAAAACCCCAATACTGAACAAAAAACGCAAGACCAAGAAAAACCTTTCCTGACAATAACTCAACCTGGCAGGTTCCCCTAATACTTACCAATCTCATGTGTGGATGCCCTGCATGTTCTAGCAACATGCTCAAGTTATACTTCAGTGAGATGATACATAGACTTAGGACCAAAACAGCACAGTACTTTATTTATTAGGGATCAATCAGATATAATTTATCAATCAGATACAAGGGCCTAAAATTTAAAACAGGAGACGACTGAGATATGATAAAGTATGTGTGTACTACTGGAAAGCCTGGAACATATCCATGTAGAAATTTTAACAGGAGCTTTCGAGAAGGCCAGTTGATTAAAATAGACATAGTTTCTCATTTGGCTAGCTGTAAATTCATACAACACTTTTGTAATCCACTTATAAACCATAGTCAGAATTTTGAATGAAGTTGCCGAATTCCTTAATTTGTGGTGTAGTTTTCCACAGCTTCTGCCAATGCCTTGCAGCTTTGTTTGATTCCACTTGGAGCCCTCCTCCTCCTGGCTGTGGTGGGATTAGTCCTCACAGTCTGGAAGGTCACTGTAAGAGTAGTTCTGTCAGCCTCTGCAAACTCTGTAGATGATGAGCAGGTGGTAAAACCCAGGCACAAATGCCAGGGCGCCCACAATCAGGACAGCGATGGCCCAGCTAGTCCCCACATGGCTGACGAAACCGGTTAGCAGAAAGCAGACGGTCACGATGACAGTGGTCCCAATCAAAAACTGCAAGGTGGCGCAGATGACGGTCTTGTAAGGAATATTATTAGCAGGGCTTTTCTTCGGGAAGTGAAGTCTCATGACACCTGGTCTTCCTGGATTTAAGGCTAGCTTCAGCAGATCAGATTCCTTTCCAAAGGTTAGTGTCCCAGATCAGTGCTGGGGAGTTTCTGGTGCTCACTTTGCTCCTGGGAATCCCAGTGCTACGTTGATACAAGTGAGCACTATCACCACCAGAGTGGACGGGACTTCGCCAGCTGCGGAGCAGTGCGCAGAGTGTTTGGGAAGCCCATAGACGGTTGCCCATGGTAGCGCGCGAGAGTTTACCCAGTGCTTTTTTCCCATCTGCCTCCACCTGATTAACTGCTTCTGGAAGACTCATTTTTTCTTGGAATCAGTTTTTAAGCCTTCAAAACCATGATTATTTTGATGATATAAACATAATATCTGATATTACATTTGTATAGTTTGGGATGTATTTGTTTTCTTAGGTCAAGTCTAGTAAATCTCCTAATTCTGTTATAATTATCAGATAGAGTTGATGAGATTAAAGTAAATTTTACTCAGGCAATTTCATAGAATTCCACTTTCTCTCTAGCTTCTCTCTTCAGTTCCTCTAACAAGTAACAAATGGCTAATCTGCTCAATCTACATGGTCAATTTGCCTGGGAGGAGAGACTGGGAGGTTGGGAATCCACCCTGGTTCAATCCCTTCTTCATTGTGTGGCTTTAGCCATGGTGTGTGTGCCCGTGTGTGTGTGTGTGTGTGTGTGTACGCCCGTGTGTGTGTGTGCCTGTGTGTGTGTGTGTGTGTGTGTGTGTGTGAGAGAGAGAGAGAGAGAGAGAGTGCAGGAACCTGGCCCATTTTGCACAGTGGGCATAGAAGCATCTATGGTGCTGGGTCAGGGTGAAAATTTACTGAGTGAAATTCACCCAGGGCTCTGTCTGGTGCCTTCTGAGAAGCTCGGGTCCTGACAGCATCAAGGACAAAGATGCTAAAGATATGGTGATCTTTCACTCCTAACTTCTGGCTTATTTTCTAGATAACAGCTTTCCTGAAGGCTGTGTGACACTGGCTGTCCTGGTGAGGTGTTCCCATTGGATGGTACACTTAACCAGAGCAGTGTGACGTGCTGCTAATGGGGCTTCCAATTCACGGGTGTTCAGTTGAAGTGGAAATCTCTGAATTATCTTCCAACTTCTTGATTCTAAGAATCTGAGCTACAGCGTCTTCAAGATGGTTTATTAACCCAATATTAGATGCTCCCTTTTCTGTGCCTTATGAGTATTTCTTCCCAGTACAGGATTTCTTAACTGTGTGTAATTCATTTGTCATATTTAATTCAGATTAAACTCATTTCGAATGGGAATTTTAAATCCAAACACTGAGACCTACTTTTTAAACATGTATTCTTTTATGCTTGACTTTGCTTCATTGCTCAAGGCAGAATATAAACTCCAGGGAAGTAGTAGTTTTCAATGTATTCTCTTAAAAACTAAGGGTCTAGCAGTTCTTTGTTTTCTGCAAAGCCAGTTATTTTTCATTTTTAAATCTATATAAAAAGCTACTGGACATAATTTTCTTTGTAATTGTTTACATTTATAAAAATTTGCATTTAATATAGAAATTAAGTATTTATTTGCATAGTATTTCATAATATACAATCTCTTTACCCTCACACAGCTCAGAAACAGCACGATGGATCTCTGTAGTTGACCTCAGTGTCAAGCAGCTTTGTGCTATGAAAGCAAGTAATGACTTGCATGGAGAGGGGTCTCCCTACTAATAGCTAGAAGCTAGTAATGACTTGCATGGAGAGGGGTCTCCCTACTAATAGCTAGAAGCTAGGAATGACTTGTGTGGAGAGGGGTCTCCCTACTAATAACTAGAGGCAGAGCCATGGGTAAGGCAGGCAATCTTGGGTTTCATATAGCCTTATTGTATACTTATGGTGCCATTTTGTATGAACTAATCACAAATGTTGCCTCAGACTTCAGACCTGGCTTAATGGTTTTCTGAGAATGGAGCTTTGCGTTAGGAAAGAGAAGAGCTGAGGTCTGTGTGAGAAATGAAAGTTAAATTTGGGCAGAGGAGAGTCTTGCCACCTGAACGGATCAAGCCCCAGGGATGTCACTCAGTTTCTGTGAGAACCTTCCTGAAGTTGTACTTGTGTTGCTCAAAACAAGAGGAAAAGGAATAAGCAACAGAGCACAGGCTATAGAGGAGTACTGACATCCCAGGGCGCAGAGGAGTCTGAGTATTCATCATAGTACTTCAAATGGTTTAACACCAGTATATGACTGGCTGTAATTGGAGTAGGTCATATCATGTACTTTGCTTACATAATACAGTTATTTCACTGTATTTATATACAAGTAAAAAATTGTTAACTTAAAAATATAATTAACAGAAAATTCAATATTTTAAAAACCTTATTGTCTAGATTTCACTGAAGTCATTGATCACTGGGCTGGTTGTTACCTGAGATCATAAAGAAAAGTGTTAAACTTTAAGCCGGATGTGGTGGTGCATATGTTTTATCCCAGAGCCCAGGGGCAGAGGCAGACTACATAGTGAGTTCCAGGCCAGCCAGGGCTACATAGTGAGACCCTGTCTCAGAAAACCCAAAAAGTGTTAATTTTTTTAAACCTGACCTAGGAAGTAATTCAAAGTGGCAGGAAATGAGGATGTTGTCCAGGGATGTGAAAGCTCAAAAACTAGGCTTTGAGAAAAACCCACTTGGAAATGACTTTGCTTTTGTTTTCCCTCAGTGGCACTCATCATCATCTTATATAATTATTGACAACTGAAAAGGGCAAAGTCATGTCTCACCACATCCTTTTGTTAGCATGTATAACATACCTCTGAAGCAACTAAAATAATTCTGGAGAACTGTGCCTTTTCTGCAATGAATAATATGTGAGTATATCCATTTAAGTCAAAACACTACTTTGATAAATTCATTTTTCTCCTTTTAGTTATGATTTGAGATTTGAAAAAAATAGTGAAATAGTCTGTAAGAATGAGAAATTTGACATATTTTTTAAAAAATAATAAAAGGTAGTCCTCCTAAATTTGTCTTAGTTATTATAGAAGAACTTTAAATCCAAGGCAGAAGAAAAGCACTTACAAATTTGTGTATTAAAATTACACAAATACAAAAATGGACACGGTGGCACATGCCTTTAGTCTCAGCACTCAGGAGGCAGAAGCAGGCTGTTCTGGTTTGTTTCTTCATTGATGTGACAAAACACTCTGACCACTACCAACTTAGGGAGGAAAGGGTTTGTTCAGCTTACAGCTCCCAGGTCACAGTTCATCAGGGAGCCCAAGGTAGGAACTCAGGGCAGGATCCTGGAGGCAGGAGCTGGGGCACAGGCCATGGAGGAATGCTGCTTACTGGCTTGCTCCCCTGGCCCCTGCTAAGCCTGCTTTCTTATGCAACATAGGCCCACCTGCCCAGGGGTGGCACCACCCACAGTGGGCTGGGCCCTCCCACATCACTCATCAAGAAGATGCCATTATTGAATCATCCAAGCCATACTTGGTCTAGTTATGCTTCCTTGAACATCCGATCAAGAGAACTAGATTATTTGCATCATTCCCTGTTTCCCTTCATTGTTGAACCTGCTCTGTGATCAAACATACATTTTAGGACTTCTTCTGAAAGAGAAATCAGAAACATATTCTATATTTTCCTTTGTCCATAATTTTTCAGAAAGTACAGGTCTAATGAGATGCTTCCAATTAAGGTATAATCACAATGAAAAAAAACCATGAATATTTTGCACCTCAGTATTTAGGTTCTAAAAATTTAACAATAAAATTTATTTGTCCCACATATATACTCCATCATGTGCAGTTCAAGTGGAAATCTCTTTGAACTTTGAAATGTGAGTGGCAATATTAATGTTTCTTTTTAAAATAGTTTCATCGTTTGACAGGACCTTGAGTTTATTCACTTCCTTTCCTCCTTTAGTTCTTGAGAGACTTTTCGGCAAACTATCTTCAAATCTACACATTTTCCAATTGTCTCTTTACTGATTGCACACTGTCTGCACTGAACTATTTGGCAATTCACAGAGCAGCATGTTCTCCTCACTTGCCAAATTTCCCTAAGTTCTATTTATTCTCCCAGAAAGAGTTTCCTTTCCTTGTCTGCTTAATTAGTCTTTCTCCACCATGGGTTAAATGATTGAACAAACTTAAGAAAAAATCATTTCATATTCTTTTATTTTCTAATTAGCTTACACTGTGGCAGATTTCCTTACAACATTTTCATACGTACTTAGTCTGTTGACCTTCCCTTCCCCTTGCTGCTTCCTCATCTCCCTGGTCCCCATTATACCCATTCACTCCCTGTATTCTGCTTCCCACTTTCATATCATGTATTTTATTACTCTCTCTCATCCTTCTCCTTTAAGGTGCCCCCCACATTGGCCATTTTCTACTTTTGTGGCCTAGAAAAATACTCCCATATAAATACACACACATAAAATTAGAAGGTAGGATCTGCATATAAGAAAAAATATGTATTTGTCTTTCTGAGAATGGCTCACCTCACTCAATATAATGTTTTCTAGCTGTATCTATGTTCCTGAAAATTTCATGATTTCATTTTTTCTTTATGACTGAATAAAATTCTGTTGTATATGTTTACTACATTTTCATCATCCATTCGACTGTTGATGGACAACTGGGCTGATGCAATTTCCTTGCAATTGTGAATAGAGCAACAGTGAATATGGGTGTGCAAGTATCTCTGTAGTAGAATATAGAGTCCTTTGCACAGGGGTGGTGGGACAGGGCCGTATGGTCATTCTATTTTCAGTTTTTGAGGAACATCCACATTGATTCCCATACTAGCTGCACTATTTTATAGTCCCACTAACAGAGAATAAGGGTTCTTCTCTCTCCATATCCTTGAAGATCTGTCTTCATTTATTTTCTTGATGGCAGCCATTCTGACTGGGGTGAGATGGAATCTCAAAGTAGTTTTAATTTGTATTTCCCTGATAGCTAAGGATTCTGAATATTAAAAAAATATCTTTAATGGCTGTTGACTTCTGGACATAGCATGGGGGTCCCACATAGCAACTCACAGCAACTGTGGTTGAACAAACATTTATTTCATGAGTGTGGTATATCACACACATGAGAGAACACATCAATAGAAAGCTTATTCAGTAAAACAATAGCAGAAAATTCCCAAGTCTCCACAAAGTGCCTGAGCACATTGATACACTGATAAGAGTAAATAAAGTCCATTTTCTCAGAGCTTATATAATTTCAATATGGGAGTAAGGAAATGAGAGATATTAATAACAAACAGAAGTAGATATAGCACTATATTGTAATAGCACTATATTTCATGTTTAATAACATAAAACATATGAAAGTATAAGATTGTAACTAGGTAACCTACTTGAAATTAAGAAATTTAAAAAATCTTTTTTTCAGAGAAAGAAGACCAGATGAAGAATTGTTAAAACTGTAGTAAGTAATCCAAGGCAAGGTAGCTATAAAACAAATGGCAAGTGAAAAGCTATTTTAAGATCTTAAGGCTGAAGAATTAATTTCTTTCTATTGTGTTAAAAATATAGTGCACAGTTTACAATCATAACAATACTTAAGTGCTCAGTATAGTAATTTTAAGTATATTCATATTGTTGTGGAGTAACTTTTAAGTGGTGCAACTCTGTCTTGTGTTTTGTTTCCAGATAAATTGTTCTTATCACTATGTAAGAACATGAGCTATTTAATCTTCAAAATTCATTATTGAAAGAAAATATTATTTGAGAGCTGAGGGTATTGCTTAGTGAAATATTTCAACTGAAAGAATGCAAAACACTAAGAAAAATTCAAGTAAAGATAATTCCAGATGCACAAGTCTCAACGCAGAAACACACACACACACACACACACACACACACACACACACGAATATGAAGGCAGTATTACTCCTCAAAAAAATTTTAAAATTCTACAGGAATAGATTCCATTGTGAGCGAAGTAAGAGTAATCCCAGACAAATAATTCAAAAGAAAGTTTATAAGGATGTTCAATAGAGGGGCTGGAGAGATGGCTCAGTGGTTAAAAGCACTGACTCTTCTTGCAGAAGACTTGGGTTCAGTTCTCTGCTCCGACATGGCGACTAACAACCATCTGTAAATTCAGTTCCAGGGCATCCAATGGACTCATACATATAAAAATAGCAAAAAAATATTTTAAAGAATGATCAGTGGAATAAGAGGACTTTAATAAATTCTTGAGTGAATTAAAAGAGAAAACAAAATATTTAAAGAAATAAACAAGATGATGCAGAATACGAACAAGGGATTCAGTAAAAAGAAAAACTGACAAAATCAAATTGAAATTTTGGAAATGAAAACTCAATAAATCAAATAAAAACTTGATGGAAAGCCTCACCAGCAGAATGCATCACGTAAAATACAGACTATCAGATGGAAGAAAAGCTAGACAAGTTAGTTTGTTCAGAGAGCAATAAAAAAGAGTAAGAATGTATGAGCAGAACATATAAGATCTGTGGGGCACCATTAAATGAGAAACATAAGTCATAGGCAAGGAAGGAGGGGAACACATCAATAGAAAGCTTATTCAGTAAAACAATAGCAGAAAATTCTCAAGTCTCCACAAAGAGATGGTCATCCGTGTACAGGAAACTTTACACGAGATCAGAAAAGAAAATCTCCATATTATTTTATGGTTAAAATGGTAACTTCACACAAAAAGAAGACTTGGAGGTAGGAGGGGGATTTGTTGGGAAGAAAGGTTTCCACAAGAGTAGGAGGGGGATGAGAGAAATAAGGTGAAAAGAACTAGAATTCATAATATTAATATATGAAACTGTCAAATAGTAAATAGAAAAAGAAATAAATAATATACAGAGCAAAGAAAGAATAGTGAAAACTCCAAGAAAGTAGCACCAAGTCATATATAAAGACAATCACGTAACAGCAGATTTATCAATAGAAACTCTAAAAGATAGAAATGCATAGAATCAAATAATTTAAGCCCCCCTCAAAGCAATTTTCAGCACAATTTACTGTATCCAGCAAAGGCTTTATAACTGAAAAAGAAAGAAAATTTCCCATAATAAACATAAACTAAAATACTTTTCTGACCACTAAGACACCACTATAGAAAATATTTTAAGAAATCCCACATACTGAAGAGAAAGATAAACATATCCATGAGACTAAAGGAGAGAATAAAGTGCACCAGAACAGAAAATAAGCAAATGAGGATTTGGAAAGAACCAACCATTACTCAAACAACACCATGACAGGAATTAACAGGGACCTTTCAACAACAACTATGAATGGTAATGGCTTCATCTCCAATCAAAAGACATAGACTGGCAGATTGGATTAAAAAGCAGGAGTCAATTATTTGTTCCCCATGAGAAATACATCTCACTGACAAAGAAACATTAGACATAGGTGATACTGTATATCATGTACCTCCAGAATATTCTGCCCTAAAGATTCAGAAACCACTTTCTCCTCAGCAGTCTATGGAATTTTCTCCAAAGTAGATCATGTTTTAGGTCCTAGACCAAGTTTTGCCAAATACAAAAAATTTAAAACAACTCCTTACATTCTAGCTGATAACAATGGAATAAAACTAGAAATCAACCATGAAAGAAATGACATAAACTATATAAATCTTTGGAGATTTAATTCATTATTGAAGGATCAATGAGTGAATCACTGAAGAAATTATATGCTCACATATAAGGATTTGGTGATAAGATCTACAAATGAAAGAAAAAATATACTTCTTGTTTTTCTGAGTCCATGTTACTTCACTTAGTATAACAATGTCCAGTTCCATCTATTTACCTGCAAATTTCATGATTTCATCTTTCTTTACCATGGAGTAGAACTCCATTGTGTAAATATACCATATTTTCATTATCCATTGGTCAGTTGAGGGACATTGAAGTTGTTTCCATTTCTTAGCTATTGTAAAAACAGCAGCAATAAAAATGTATGTATACATATCTCTACAGTAGGATGAGTCCTTTGAACATATGCCAAGGAGTAGTATAACCAGATCATATGGTAGATTCATTTTCAGTTTAAGAGTTTGCCACACTGATTTCCACAGTGGTTGCATGAGTTTGCAGTCCTACACAAAGAACAAGTGTCTGAGAGATGCCCATCCCTAAGTGAAACATCTACAATGTAACTTCTACACCTAAGGCTCACAGAACATAGCAGAACAAGGGGGTAGAGAGAATACTAATTCATCTCTCAAATTTCACCAGTGAAGCTTTCTAATGCAGTAGAGTGATGCATGCAGAAAGCTATAACTGGCCAAAGTGTAGAGAGTAAGAGACTGCAGAGAATGTGTCCCTGGATAGGACTTCTACATTAAACCTCACCCACCCATGACTCAGGGACCATTGCAGAAGGGGGGTGGGAAGATTTTAAGAGCCGGGGTTGGTGCATGATAAAGAAACAGTCTTCCAGGTCTCTGGGAACTTGCTCATATGAACTTACAGCAATGATGACATCATGCCAAGATTCAGGAAAAGTCAATCAGACAAAAACCCAGCATAGAACTAGAGAAATGGGCAGAAGGCCCCAACCTCAGCCTTAAAACTATTGGTAGCTGATTACTATTGGTTGAGGGAGAGTTGATATTCTTTAAGGGATGAAGTTGCACTGAGGGACATCTGGGTATACAAAATTGACCAATAGGCCTTAACACATATGACAGAATGCATAAAATCTAGTGGGGGTGCATAGAGGGTGCGGAGGAGGAAAGGAGTCTAAATATGATTAAGATGTTTTGTATTAAAAGCTCAAAAATTCAATAAAAATATACATTGAGAAAAAAATGGAAAAACCTATGCCAACAATATAGTGAATAGGAAAATGAAAGCATTTCATATAAAATCAGGAATGAGACAAGGATATTCTCTCCATTCTTATTCAATATAGTATTTGAAGTCTTAGCCAGAGAAATAGGCAATGAGAGAAATAAAAGAGACACAAATAGAAAAGGAAGACGTCAATCATTCTTATTTACAAACAATAGGATTCTTTACTTAAAAGAATCCCCAGAAAACTGTAGAACTGGTAGACACTTTCAGTAAAGTAAGAGGATAAAAATCAACATACAAAAAGAGACAACTTTTTAAAATTCCAATTACGCACATGCTGAGAAAGAAATCAGGAAAACAATTTATTCACAATAGCCTCATAAAAAGCTGAAGAATAAACCTAAAGGAAAAGGTGAACGATCTCTACAAAGAAAATTTCAAAACACAGAACTAATTTTTTAAATGTCTCTATTATTAAAAGAAATCTACAGGTTGCATGCAATCCTCATCAAAATTCCAATAATTTTATTCACAGAACTAGAAAAAATATCTTAAAATTCACATGAAAGCACAAAAGACTCCAAATAACCAAAGAAACCCTGAGCAAAGGGAGTTTTGTTGGAGCCATCACAGTACTTAATCTTAAATTATACAACAGAGTTGTAGTGACTGCCCTGGTACTGGCACAAAACAGACATGTAGACAAAGCAGAAAAGCCAGAAATTAACCCAGCGGCAGCCACCTGATAGCAGACAGAGGTACTAACAACATACATTGGAGAAAAAAGAGAATCTTCAATAAATGTTGCTAGAAAATTTCACATGTAGAAGAATGAAATTAGATGCCTGTCTCTCAATTCAGAAAGAATCAAATGCTTTAATAGAAGACCCGAAATGGAAACTATTAGGAGAAAAAGGGAAAACATTTCAAATAGGCACAGGCTAAACAGAAAGTTCTTAGAGGATGAAATACAAGTGTCCAGGAAACATTTTTAAAAGTGTTTCACATCCTTAGTCATTAAGGAAATGCACATTTAAAAAATAGTTTTAAGATTCTGTCTCACCTGAGTCAGAATGGCTGTCATTCAAGAATTCCAATAGCAACAAATGCTGGTGTGGAAGCAGAGAAAGGGAATATAAATTATTGGACCCACTGTGGCAATCAGTTTGGAGGTTCCTCAAAAAGCTAAAAATAAAACTACTATCTGACTAGCTATACCACTCATGGGAATATATTCCAAGGACTCTATATCCTGTGACCTCTACATCCATGCTCATTGCACATACAGTTTGGAAATGAATGTGGTATAAACATCCAACAACTGATGGGTGAATAATGAAGATATGGTACATGTACACAATGGAATATCACTCAGATGGAAAGATGAAATGATGAAATTTTCAAAAAAAATTGCACGGACATGGAAAAAAATAATTTGCCCCAAAGGATAAATACTACATGTTGTCTTTCACATGAGGCTCCAAGCATCAATTCTTTTGTGTGTCTGACATGAAGTACCTGTGCAAGCCAGGAAACAAAGAAGGAAATGGTGGGATGGGGTTACCTTATGGGTGGGTGGGGAGGATAGTAGAACATGGGTAAAAAAGAAAGTAAAAAGGAGAATACTGTGGGTGGAAAGGTTTAGATAAGGATGAAGGTGGGGGATGAAGGTGGAGAGATAAGGGTGTGTGATGGGAGAAGGATTAATTGGCAAAAATGGAGTGAAAAGAAACCAATTGAAAGCAAGATATGCCTGGTGGCAGTGCAATAGCAGTTTGGTTGTTGGAGCTGTGTGCAATCAACTGCCCTCTGAATGGATTCAAGACCAAGTCCATGGAGGATGGGGGCGAAACCAGTGCCTGGTACTGTAAACCTGGCTCACAACCCAGGTATGGGGCAGTAATAGAGACATAACAATAAACATATTTCTGATGGTTAATTAGACTGACATAGGAGTGAACTACCTTCTACTTATCTATGGTTATATATCTAGACAAAAGTGACTTCAGTCTTAATCAGAGATGTGTCTCTTTACATTGAACACTGGGGAATGAAGACTCATGGTTGTCCAAGATACATTGAATAAGAGATGTGGGCTCACCCCTAAACAAATCCCTTATGCAATCCCCTCTAAGGCTCAAGAAACATTGTGAAAAATGGAGCAGAAAGTATGTAAGAGATGGAAAATAGAATGAAGGCCTATGAAATACCATTTCCTAGACCTGATAATACTACTGTAACCATTAATTCACATCAACTGTAGTTACATTGAGCCTCATCAATAATCACTCAAAAAAGGAGGGGAGGTTTACAAAGCCCTACTTTTACCTCTGAACCATTACCCATCTATAGATACTGGGAGGTGGAAATCACTATCTTTAGTTGTGTACCTGCTGCTGAGCCCACCAGGTTCCAAAGGATAGCTCCAAATTGACAGTCACACAATTGGCCCTAGTTAATATTCATGGGTCAAAAACAAAACAAATATACATGAACTTGAACATGAGAGAGAGATTTGTAGAGGGGTGTAAACAGGGATGGTAGGGAGATGAGAGTGGTCGTATGCAAATATGTGAAATTGTAACAATGAATAAATAAATCCAAATAGGAAGTAGTGGATTACTCCCATAATATTTGTGCCAGTATTTTGCCAGTGGGTATACCTTGCCAGGCCAATTATTGCTATAACTCACAGGATTCATAACTGGGTAAGGTTCATGCTAAATTTTCTCTTCAGGTAGCTTCCATAGCACCCTCCAGCATTAATGTTGAGGTTTTAAAGTGAGCATCAGCTTGATTTCTCCTTCTTTGTTCTATAGGTCAAGTATGAACATTTTTTAAGGATGAACATTTTTTAAGTCTTGCTAAAACATTATCATTTTATCTTTAGAAAATTCACTGTTCAGCTCATTGTCCCAATATTTAAAAAAAACTGATTGAGCTTTAGTACATTTCATACAACAGCTCTTAATCACGTTTAGACTCCCTCCCCATCCATGCCCCCCACAGTCTCACTGAAACACACATTCCATCATACATGTTAAGTTCTATTCAGTCAAGCATTTGTATCCAGATGTCCTTTGGTGCATTCATCCAGTGGAGTCTAACCAGTCTATTTAGAAATCATAAGTAATGTCTACTCTTCCTCACCCAGGAAGAGAAATCAGTCTCAATTTTTATTGGGTTGTTTGGCTTTTTTTTTGATACTTGGTTTTTGTGAGTTCTTTGGATATTCTAGATATTAACCTTTTGTCAGAGGTATAGCTGGTAAAGTTTTTTCTCATTCTCTAAAGGTTGCCTCTTTACTCAAATGATGGTTTCCTTTGCCGTACAGAAAATTTTAGCTTACTGAGGTCCCATTTGTCAATTGTTAGACCTAATACTTGTGCTCTAGGAGTCCTATTTGGAAAGTCCTTTCTTGTGCCTATAAGTTCCAAGGCATTCCCTACTTTCTCCTCTACCTGATTCAGGGTATTGTGTGTAGGATGCAACCTATACCTGACCTTGATATCAGGCCTAGGGACCTGAAGCTATAAAGCTCAACAGGCCATCGGGAGAACCTAATGCTATTTTTCTGTTAAATAGATACAGTATTAAACTGATTCCTAATAACTAATTGTTATATGGATTAATGCATCTCTGAAGTCTTAGCAGAGAATTTTCTTTATACAGAAGACATTGATTAATACAGAGAACCACAACTGGAAACATGCAGAGAATAAGAGGCTGCATAGTGTTTTTCCCTGAATAGGAAACCTACATCAAACAGATTGTAAGGACCAGAGGAGGTGGATGACCATAAGAAAACAAAATTTTCCAGATAACTGGGCAATTGCTCATATGAACTCTCAGCAATGGTGACAAGAATCACAAACCCCAAGCAACATGAGCTATTTCTCACAATAGACCCTCTCAACTGCTGGCTTTTTGCTAAATAAAGGACTCTTGATTTGACCAAAACTGTGACATTTCTCTGTAGGTACAACAAGAATATATAAAGAATTAAGAAAAGAAAATATCAAAGCTTCTTAATATTCTAATCAATACATGGGTAAACAAAATGAAGAGTTCTTTTACAAAAAGTTCAAATAGCCAACAAATATATGAAAAAAAGTTCAATATTCTTAGCCATCGGGTAAATGCAGGTAAAATCACATTGTCATTCAGAATGACTGAATAATTACTTTGTACCCAAATCAGATGACTATTATCAAGAAAAACACAGTGGTGAGACTGCAGGGAAATGGACCCCTTATACACTGCTGTTAAGGTTGTAACTCAGTCTAGCCACTGTAGAAATCAACATGGAGTTTCCTCAAAAACTCGAAATAAAATATCACATGGCACGGCTGTTTCACTTCTGGGAATATACCCAAAGGGAGTCTAAGTCAACACAGTATAAAGATACCTGTGCATCTGTATTTATTGCAGTAGTATTTGCAATAACAAAGTAATGGAATCAGCCTAGACAGTATGTAATCAACAAATGCATAAAGAAAATATGGTTTATTTCACCCCAGACTTTCATTCAGCTATAGAGAAGAATGAGATTGTGTCATTTGAAGGGAAATAGATGGGACCAGTGACCATCATATTAAGTGAAAAATCCAGACTGAAAAGATAATCTTATTTTTGTCTCATATATGGAAGTAAAAAGGAGCCTATTTGGGAAAAGGAGGGAGACTAAGAAGAGGGATAGGGGGAGGAGGGATGGGAGAGTAGAGCACAAGTGTGGTCAAACTGTAGCATACATTTGAAATGAAAATGTCATAAACACATCACTTTGTACAATGACTATATCCTGATAAAATATTTTAAAAGCAATATCCTTGCGTACATGGCATCACCTCCCCTTAAAAAGCACATATTCTTTTTTAATGAGTTTTTAAAATAAATTTAGCCAGAGTCTCAGAGGAAGTGTCACTGTTTCCTTTGATTCAGATTAACATGTTCATTGGTCACGTCAAAATCTTAATTACTTGAGGCCGCCTGTTGACAGTATCCCATTTTTAAAAAGATTTAGCCTAACTCTGTATGCAAATCCAGAAAGAAAAACTGCTCAAATAAAGACAGAGAGTTACAGATAGAGGGTTACTGAGTTAGGAAGGATCTTACCACCATCTGACACAGAGAGAAAGCACAGGGGCGTATTGGTTCAGTGAGTACCTGTGTCTGACATGGGCAGGGTTATGATCAGTCTCCATTACACTCTACTTATTATGCAAACATTTTTAGAAGGCAAATTGATGGACAATTAAAGTGTAAAAACTTTAATTTGAAGTCTATTTTGTCAGATATTAAAATTGAGACACCTACTTGCTTCTTAGGGTTATTTGCTTGGATATTTTTCCAATCCTTTCATTCTAAGATAGTGTCTATCCCTGAAGGTGAGATGAGTTTCTTGAAGACAGCAAAAAGATGGGCTTTCTTTCTTGATCCATTTCACCAACCTGTGTCTTTTGATGGGAGAGTTGAGGCCATTGATATTTAGTGTTATTATTGAAAGGTGTGTATTGTATGCTGTCATTTTAATTTCTTTGTGTTTGTGGCCCTATTTTGTGTTCCCATTGATATACCTTTATTTTCTTTCTGTACCCTCTTGTGCATATTCATTCCTTTCTTTGAGTGATCCTTTGTACTACTTCAAGTATTCTCAGTAGTGCTGGTTTGGAAGTCATAAATTCTTTCAGCCTATTTATATAATGGAAAAATTTCTGTTCCCCTTTGACCTTGATAGATTGTTTTGCTGGATAAAGTATTGAGGATCCATGCTGGGTCCTTGTCTGGTTTGGGTTGCACAGGTCTGTCATAAGTACTGTCGGTTCTTACGTGCAACTACCCTGTGGTGTTGTTAACAGAGTTTCCTTATATTCATCCACCACCTCTGATTCTTACTAAAGTGGACAAACTGACTCTATTTTATTCTAACTGACTTTATTTCACCCTGCGTTTCTGCCCAGCCACATACCCTCCTGCTAGCCACACCTAGTCAGGCAGAACAGCCCTATGAAGGCTGCACCTGCAGCTCCAGGAAGTCTATTTTGTCTGCAATTCTGAGAAACTTACTTTTCCTAACCAAAACTTAGAACCTTTTTGTTAACTGAAAACTTCTTTGTTAACTGGCCTGCCCCGATATGGTAGAACCGTGGTTATTGCCTTGGTCCCTGGTATGTTATGTGTGGTTTTAGGCTTTATAAACTCTGCTCTACTTCTCCTTGGGGTTGAGAGATTTTTGTGGCATGAGCTGCTCTTGACCGCTGCCTAAGTAAGGACTCCAAATTCAACTTCCCCTGTATGGCGTTCCTCTGTACTTGTGTTGGGTACAACATTTGGAGGCCTCTGTGAGATCACCACTCAAGGGGCTCAGCCTGACTCCAGATCTCCACAGCTTTGTGAGTTGTTACAGGGGAGGCATGCCTTAAGATGTTCCATGGCCTCATGACTCTTACACCACAAGTCCTGGAATGATCACTGCATGACCCCAAAGCCAAAACTGATCAAGTCCTTCTGGTCCCCTAGGAGGTAAGTTCTGATATTTCTGGTTTGGAGATCCCATTTCTGGTCTGATTGGGGAATGTGATTCTGATAAGGATTCCTCCCTTAGCCTTTCTCAAAACGTCAAGATGTTGACTGAGAAGGCTCAGGTTGGGTACAACATCCAGTCTGGTTTACAACATTCTGTGTATGATTGAATGAATGAATGAATGAATGAATGAACGAATATTCTAGTTTCAAACTGGAAGATGAAGCTAGTTCTGTTCTAGACAGTGCTGGCCCCAGGAGTTCTCTCTTTTGTCTTGTCTGTCATGAAATGAGAGTGTACCTTGTTTGTCCCAGTTGTTATCCTATGTCTTTCCTCTTTACCTCCTCTCTGATCCTTGTTGGGACCAGGGAGTCAATGTGCCCTCCAAGTCCACTTTGGCTACATGAGTGATGCTGACTTCTTGTGTGAGGCTCTACTGGCAGGTCTGGTAAACCCTGTATCTTCCCTGTTATCCGTCTGTCCTCCCTTAAATCCTGCTGCTGCTTAAAGCAGCTCTTCTGAGTTCCTTCCCTGTCTCCCCAGACCTTTCATCTCTGTCTTCCTTTCCTGAACCACCCTTCTGTTCTGTCTCATGCTCCTCATACTGCCTGGGTTTTGCCCAGACCTATATTTTCTCCCTCACCTCCTTCACCCAAAGGACTGTACTCCAAAGTCCTGTTTAGAATGTCCATAAAAATCTTCTTTCCCCAAAACTCAGTAAAAAGTAGGAGATGGAACCTCCAAGATAGAAAGGCAGAATTCTATGTCCAGGACATCCCACTCGCTGCAGGTGTCAGTATGCAAATGAAATTTTTTACCCTGATTGTTCCTGTGTCACCATAGCCACAAATGGAGGGAGGACCAAATGATACCAGCCTCCTCTTTGTTTTGGAGGGGCCCCCTTTGGTCTGGGAAACTAGGTCCACTTCTGGCATCCAATTATATATCACAGAGTGTGACAAACCCTTAGTCAATGGGTCCTATCAAGGCTGGTTGGACTTAGGACCTCATTTTTTCCTCTTACTTATAGTTACCTAACTCTGCCTCTCTCCATCTCCCATTCCCCCATGGAACCCAAAACTGGTTCCTCACAATCCCCTAGCTTATTCTCCAGGTTAGAAGGAATGCACCAATTGCTTAGCCTCACTCGGTCTAAGCTGGCTGAAGATTGCTGGCTTTGTTTAATGTCCAAGCCACTCAAGTACATAGGCTTCGGGGGGTGGAAATAGCAATTATTGCCAATAACAAGTCTACCTGTGCCCTCTATGCTCCTTTGATACTCTAGGAGATATAAAGGGAAATTCCTCGTGCTTAACCACCCCTAATTATAACCTCCAAAAATCTCCCTTCTCAATGTCCTACAATAACACTCGCTCTCAGCCTTTCTACCTCACAAGTCTACTTTGCACCAATGAGACCTGGCTAGCTTGCACCTCTGGACTCACCAGATGCATCACCTCTGATGAGCTAAATAGGAGACCAGTTTTGTGTGTTTCAGTTCATTCTCCCCCAGGTATATGCCTATAGTGGTGTGGAGAGTATCCATGTCATGGTCCCACCAGCCTAGAGCCTTGTCATAAGCGAGTGGTCCCCTTGTTGTCCCTGTTCTAGCAGGACTCGGCATAGCTGGAACAGCAGCCTTAGGCATGACTACCTTGGTAAAAGTTGACCTTGGAATGTCCCAAATGGCACAACAGATTGATGTTGACCTAGGACACCTACAGCCTTCCATCGATATGCTACTTATCAATGGTTGAGTCATTGACTGAGATCGTTCTCCAAAACCATCATGGGACTTATTGTTCATGTCCCAAGGGGTGGGTATAGTATATAGCCCTAAGGAAAGCTTGCTGTTTCTGTGCAAATAAATCATACCTCATTAAGGACACCTTACAAAGGGTCAGAGAAAGTCTAGATGAGTGACAGAGAAAAAAAGAAGCCAACATTTCCTGGTTCCATTGCTGGTTTGACTGGAATTCATGACTGACCACCTTGCTTGCAGGCTTGGCAGATTCTCTTGTCTTCCCCTTCCTGGGTCTGATAATTGGGCCTTTCCTAATTAACTGGTTGTTGAACTTTGATAACAATGGAAAACCTGTTAAACTGATGTACCTAAGAGCCCAGTAAGATCTTCTGTCATTTGAGGATAATGAGTCAATGTGTTGACTCTGTCCTAAGAGCAGTGGGGAATGAAATGCCCAAACTGACTCTGTTGTATTCTAGCTTACTTTTGCTTCCCCAGTATTTCTGCCCAGTCGCCCCTACTCTACTTCTACTAGCCACACCCAGCCAGGAAGAATGGCCCCACGAGGGCTCCAGCTCCAGCTACCTGCAGCTCCAGAAAGCCCATTTTTTCTTCAGTTTTGAGAAACTTGGTTTTCCTAACCAAAACAGAAACTTTTTGTTAATTGTATACTTTGTCAACTGACCTTCCCATGGTTATTGCCTTTGCTCCTGGCATGATGTAATTGTGGTTTTAGGCCTTATACACCCTGCTCTGATTTTCATAGAGGTTGGGATGGTCTTTTAGTCATGAGCTGCTCTCAACTACCAGCTAAGTAAAGGACCCTTAATTTGACCATCACTGTGTGGCATTCCTCTGTGCCTTGCATTGCATACAACACTTACAATCTTTCCACCCCCTATTCTACAATGATCCATGAGCCTTTGGAGAAAAGGTGTCCTGTTTAGGTCTGAGAACTCTATGGTCTCTTGTTCTCTGCAAGTTAACCAGTTATGGGTCTCTGTGTAAATCAAAATCTGCTGTTAGAATAACCTTCTCTGGTGAGAGTTCAGAGACACACTAATCTGTGGGTATAACAATAAGTCATTATGGGTCAGTTTAATATTATGTCTATTTAGCAGAATGATAGTATTAAGTTCTTTATTATGATCTGTGACTTGTCTAATCATAGGTTTTTGGCTATAGTAACAGCATCAGGTATGAACTCCACCTTATGAAGTGGGGTTTATATTCAAGTAGAAGGTGGTTGGTTGCTTCCATAATATTCATGTCACTACTGCAACAACAGGCATATTTTGTTAAGCCATTTGTTATTGTAGGTCACATGGTTCACAACTGGGCAAAGTTGAAGTGGTTTTAATTTGCATTTCCCTAATTATTAGTGATGTTGAACATCTTTTAAGATGTTTCATAGCCATCTTTACTTCTTCTTTTGAGAACTCCCTGTTCAGCTCCTTAGCCCATTTTTTAATTGGGTTGCTTCTTGTCCTGATTCTCTGTTTTTTGAGTTCATTATATATTCTGGATATTAAACCTCTGTTGGATGTGTTGCTGGTGAGGATTTTCTCCCATTCTGTGGGTTTTTTTGTTTGCTTCCTTGGTTGCCTCCTTTAATGTACAGAAGCTTTTTAGTTTAATGGGGTCCCATTTGTTAATTGTTGCCCTTGTTTCTTGAGAAATTGAAGTCCAGTTTAGAAAATCCTTTCCTATATCTATATCTTATAGATTTTTCCAATTTTTTCTTCTAACAGTTTCAGAGTTTCAGGCTTTGCATTGAGGTCTTTGATCCATTTGGAAGTGACTTTTGTGCAAGGTGAAAGATAGGGATTTAGTTTCATTCTTCTACAGGTGGAGATCCAGTTCTGCCAGCACCATTTGCTGAACATGCTGTCTTTCCTCCAGTTAATGTTCTTGGCCCCTTTGTCAAATATCAGGTGGCTGAAATTGCAATTACTCATATTTGGGTCTTGAATTTTGTTCCATTCATCTATGGGTCTATTTTTTTTGTGCCAGTACCATGTTGTTTTTATGATTGTAACTCTGTAATATAGCTTAAATTCTGGTATAGTAATCCCCCCGACATTACTCTTAGTGCCGAGGGTAGCTTTGGCTATCCAAGGTCTTTTGTGTTTCCATATGAATCTTAAGATGGTTTTTTCCAATTCTGTGAAAAATGTCAAGGAGATTTTAATTGGTATTGCATTGAATCCATAAATGGCTTTTGGTAGGATGGTCATTTTCATCATATTAATTCTTCCAATCCATGAGCATGGTCATGTTTATTCCAAGATTTTTTTTTTTTTTGCAGCTCTTTTGAAGGAGAGGGTTTCCATGTGCTCCTTCTCTGATTGCTTGTTATTGGTATATAGAAAGGCTACAGACTTTTGTAGGTTAATTTTGTAACCTGCCACTTTGCTGAAAGTGTTAATAATTTCTAGGAGTTTTCTGGTGAAATTTTTGGCATCACTTAGATATAATATCATATCATCTGCAAAAAGGGATAATTTGAGCTCTTCTTTTCCTCTTCTTTTCGAATTATTACTCCTTAAATTTCCTGCTCTTATCTTATGGCCCTTGCAAGAGTTTCAAGCACAATTTTAAAGAGGAGTGGAGATAGTGGATAACCTTTTCTGGTTCCTGATTTCGATGGAATGCTTCCAGTTTTTCTCCATTTAGAATGATGTTGGCTGTGGGTTTGTTATATAAGGCTTTAATTATGTTGAGGTATGTTCCCTCCAGTCCAATTCCCCCTAGGACTTTGACCATAAATGCATGTTGAATTTTGTCAAAGGCCTTCTCTGCATCTATTGAGATGACCATGTGATCCTAGTCTTTGAGCCCATTTATATGATTTATGAAGTTGATTGACTTACGTATATCGAACCATCCCTGCATCTCTGGGATAAAGCTGACTTGATCATGGTGGTTGATCTTTTTGATGTATGTCTGTATGTGGTTTGCAAGTATATTGTTGAGAATTTTGATGCATCTATGTTCATTAAGGATATGGGCCTAGGGTCTATAGTTTTCTTTTTTGGTTGGATCTTTGCCTGGCTTTGGTATTAGAGTGATGCTGGCTTCATAGAAGAAATTTGGAAGTTCTCCCTCCATTTCTATTTTTTTGAATAAATTAAATAGTATTGGATGTAGATCTTCTTTAAATGTCTGATAGAATTCTGCTGTAAATCCATGTGAAGCTTTTATTGAGTCCTGTCTGGAAGAGTTAAAACAGTAAGTGGGTTTCTTTTCTGTGTGCTTTGTTTCTCAGTCTCCCCTTGGTTTAGTTTTGGTGGTTCCCATGCCTTTAGATGTCCATCCATTTCTTTTAGGTTTTCAAATTTAGTAGCATATAGGCTTTTAAAATATTCCCTTATAATGTTCTGTATCTTTCTGGTGTCTTTTGCGATGTTTCCCCTTTCATCTCTGATTTTGTTGATTTGGAGGTACTCTTTCTTTCTTTTGGTTAACTGGGCTAGCGGTCTGTCATTCTTGTTTATCTTTCCAAAGAACCAACTCTTGTTGGTTCCCTCTAAGAACCACTTTCAGCATGTCCCAGAGGTTTTGCTGTGTTGTATTATCCTTTTCATTTACTCCCAGGAATACTTTTATTTCTTTCTTAATTTTTCTTTTGACTCATTCATCATTCAAGGGTGTGTTGTTTAATCTCCGTGTGTTCATGTGGTGATAGGGCTTCTTCGGGTGTTAATTTTAAGCTTTATTGCATTGTGGTCTGATAGAATGCATGGAATTATTTCAAT
>NW_008355158.1:263687-265530 GCF_000622305.1 Nannospalax galili
TCTCTTCTGATTAGTTTTAGTTTAAAGTCTATTTTGTCAGATATTAGAATTGCTACACCTGCTTTTTTCTGGGTATCATTTTCTTGGTATATTTTTTCCATCCTTTCACTTTAAGATAGTGTCTGTCCTAGAAAGTGAGATGAGTTTTTTGCAGACAACAAAAAGATGGGTTTTGTTTCTTAATCCATTCCCCTAGTCTGTGCCTTTTGACAGGGGAGTTCAGTCCATTAATATTTAAAGTTATTAATGTAAAATGAGTATCAAATCCTGTCATTTTATTTGTTTACATTTTTGATATAGCTGTACTTTTCCACAGTTATGCGTTCATTGAATTTCTTTCCTCAACCCCTTGGGTATAGTCATTCCTTTCTTCAGCTCTTTGAAATGCTTCCACAACTCTCTGAAGGGCTGGTTTTGCGGACATGAATTCCTTCAGCCTATTTATGTCATGGAGGATTTTTCTTTCTCCTTTGACTATAATAGACATTTTGGCTGAGTATAGTAATCTGGGTTTGTAGCAGGAGGCTTCCAAAGATGGTGTGGACCCAGAACCCTGGGATTCAGTGAGAATTCACTTCACTTCTTGGTCTGCAAATGGCCCACCAAAAGGAGCCCACACCTCCATACCCTGCTCGTGAGCCCATTGGCTGCTGACAGACTGTGTGGCATGGACCAATCAGTAAATGATACACTGACTAAAGGGACTTGGGGGGTCAAGAGAAGGGAAATATAAGGCCTGCCCCTTCGTGCATTAAACGAGTCTGCAGCACCTCACCTAGTGCTTACTTCTACCCGACTCCCAGGGTCTGTGTGTTGACCACGCCGCTTGCCCCCTCATCGGCAGGGACCCAATCCAGATCAGGGTCTTCACAGCTGGCCTGAGGAAAACCTGCAACACCTGGCACCCCGGCATATCTCCCACATAAGATCACACACCAAGCTCCCTGGGATCTTGGCAAAGGGAAATGACAAAGTAGATAAACTTATTATGTCTGTAGAGATTCCCCTACTAGAACAAGCCAGAGCCTTACACCAACAATTTCACCTTTCTCCTCACAGTCTGCACTGCCTTCTACCTGACTTACCCATCTCTCAATGCAAACATCTGAGCAGATCTTGCATTACATGTGCACCTCTTCCTCCCTTAGGCCCCCTCAATCTCTGAGGAGTTAACCCACGTGGTCTCCTACCCAATACCCTCTGGCAAATGGTTGTCACCCATTATAACTCCTTTGGTAATCTTAAGTATGTCCATGTCATTGCTGACACCTACTCCTCCTTTCTTTCCACCATTGCTCAAGCCAATGAAAAGGCCTGACACGCCATTAAGGCAGTCAAATCAGCAATGCTGGTAATGGGAGTGCCGTGGACCCTAAAAGCTGATAATGGGCCAGCTTACACCTCTCTACAGTCCAATCATTCCTGTCAACATGGAAAATTAGCCACTCCCTTGGCATCCCTTATAATCCACAGGGACAGGCCATTGTGGAGCAGGCCAATAGGACCCTCAAAGAAACATTACAAAAATTTGCTACCCCTGAGTGTAAAAGGGACCCACATCTAGCTCTAATTGAAGCTCTATCCAGCATTAATTTCCTGTCCTTTAATGAAAATAGGTTGAGCCTGGCCTACAAACACCAGGCTACCATACCTAGGCCTACAACCCTGCCACTAGTGAGATGGCAGGACCCCATAACATGTCAATGGCAACCACCCACCCCCTTGTTAACAAGAGGGAGAGGCTATGCTTGTGTGTTTCCTCAGATGGAAACAAAGCCAGTATGGGTTCCAGCGAGAGATGTGAGACCAGCAACTGACCAAGGGGACCCCCAGGACCCAGAGA
>NW_008355158.1:265857-267432 GCF_000622305.1 Nannospalax galili
AAGATTATGTTGGCAGTGTCTCTAATCTAAAAGCACTGTTTGACCCATCTTGGATCGTCACTTACCTACTCCTGACAGGCATAATTATTCTTCTCTTTCTACTTCTTAAATGCCTTGTTCTTCATTCCCGCAATCAGAAAAGATTCAATCACTCGGTGTATCAGGCCCTCAGAGCAATACACGAAGATGATTTCAACCCACCCTATGCAGCCCGAGAGACTTGGCTTGCACAAATGTACGAGACCTCCTACAGATTATTCCCCACCTCAACTGATCCCCTGGGATGATACCCCTTGGAGGGCTGGTAGTCAATGATGGGTAAGCTCCTGATGGGCTGAATCAACCTAAGCCAGGAGATGGACGTGTATGCCCATGCTCCAATGACAGGTAAGGTTCATGCCCAAATAGGACAACCTAAGACAGGCACAGTCTATGATCCTGGGGTCATCTCAAGCCTACAGGCTCTCACTGGACAGTCATTTTTAAAGAAAAAGGGTGGAAATGTAGCAGGAGGCCTCCAAAGATGGTGTGGACCCAGAGCCCTGGGATTCAGTGAGAATTCACTTCACTTCTTGGTCCCCAAATAGCCCGCCAACTGCTGACAGACTGTGTGGTGTGGACCAATCAGAAAATGATACGCTTACTAAAGGGACTTGGGGGCGGAGAAAAGGGAAATATAAGGCCTGCCCCCTCCTGCATTAAACGAGCCTGCAGCACCTCGCCTAGTGCTTTCTTGTACCCAACTCCCGGGGTCTGTGTCATGACTCTGTGCCTCTTGCTCCCCCTAATCAGCAGGGTACCCAATCCAGATCAGGGTCTTCACAGCTGGCCTGAGGAGAACCTGCAACATGGGTTGGAATCTCTGGTCATTTAAAACTGTGAATGCTTTGGTCCAGGCTCTTCTGTCTTTCCTAGTTTTCACTGAAAAGTCAGCTGTAATTCTAACAGATTTTCCTTTATATGTAACTTGCTGTTTCTCTTTTCCAGCTTCAGTATTGTCTCTTTGTTTTGTAAGTTTAATGTTTTTACTGTGATGTGCTGTGGAGAGTTTCTTTTCTGGTCCTATGTGTTTTGTGTTCTGTATGCTTCTTGTATTTGTATGGCCATGTCGTTCTTTAATTTTGGGAAATTTTTTTCCACGATTCTGTTGAAGATCTGGTCCATGCCATTATCTTGGGATTCTTCTCCTTCTTGTATGCCTATGATTCATAAGTTTGGTCTTTTGATAGTGTCACACAATTCCTGCATATTCCATTCTTGTGATTTCTTAAATTTTTCATAATCTTTGCAGTTCATCCATTTTATCTTCCAGTCTTGATACTCTGTTTTCCATTTCATTCATCCTATTGGTGAGGTTTTTCTCCTGTCGTTTCTAATTGGTTTAGTGAGTGTTTCACTTCCTTCTTCACTTAAGCCTGAATAGTCTTCAATATTTTTAACCTTTTTCTGAATTAATTCAGAAGTTTATCCCTATCTTCCTTCAGTTCTTTGACTTCTTTGTTTGTGTGTTCTTTAAATTCACCTAATTCTTTTATCATATTTATAATTGTTCTTTTGAGTTCCATGTCCTGCATT
>NW_008355158.1:267579-268717 GCF_000622305.1 Nannospalax galili
CCTTCAAGTTTAGGTCTGCTTCTTTTTGTGAACTTTATGTGTCTTTGTTGTTTACTTTGGGACATGAAAAGCTGGTTCCTCTAAGCTTCTGGTTCTCTCTTTTGATTTTGTATTGGAGTGGCCAGATTGCCTTTGTCTTCAGGAGTTCCCACAGAGGCCCAAGTCAGATGAGGATCAGATGCTCTCAGGCTTTCTCCTAAGGTCTGGATCCCTCCAGGAAAGACATTGGCCTCAGGAATTTGGTGGTTGGACTGGCCTAGGAGTCGGGTCCAGGAAAGATGCTGGTCTAGGGCAGCTGGTGGCTGTGACAAACCAGAGATGCAAAGGAAGATGGGGGTGGGAAGCGGCCACAAGGGCCCCTGGGGATTGCACTGAGGAGCTGTGTTGGTCTGGATGCAAAGGACCAGGAAAAGGAAAGGGCAGTCTTGGCGTGCAGGAAGGAGGCTGGTGGGTTCTGCATACCCAGGGAAGCAGAGGGAGATGAGGGCTGGGCCAGTCCCAGAGCACCCCTGGGGACCCGAAAAAGCACTGAGTTGATCTGGATGCAAAGGATCTGGCAGCAGTGGTGGTTCCCCAGGTGTCTGGGGTGGCAAGACAAGGAATGGGACAGGACCCAGTCTAGGAGGAGAGACTGGCAGGGGAGATGGGAGGGTGAATGAGTCTGTGGGAGTCAAGGAGTGGAGGACATGATCGACTTACCCCAGCGAGAGAGGCCTGAGCATAGGAGAGAGGTCTGTGGGTCATGCAGGCCCAGGGAATCAGAGAGAGGTGAGAGCAGGGTCAGGTCCAGAGTGCTCCTGAGGATCCAAGAAGGAACTGTGTTGATCTGGATCCAAAGGATCAGGAAGCAGTTGTCGTTCCCCAGGTGTCTGGGGAATAAAGAAAGGAATGGGACAGGACCCAGGCTAGGAGGAGAGACTGGCAGGGGAGATGGGAAGGTGAATGAGGCTGGGGGAGTCAAAGCGCAGAGGGCATGATCGACTTACCCTGGAGAGAGAGAGGCCTGCTGGTTGGAGAGAGCTCATTTTTTTAAAATTTTTAATAACTACATGATTAGAAGAAGCATTTCAGTACAGATTTAACATATTCAGTATCACACTCCAGAGCAAGAGTACATCTCTTTCACAAGTGGCTATAA
>NW_008355158.1:268829-278917 GCF_000622305.1 Nannospalax galili
ACATTTCATTTTAATATATATTGTTCCTTGAAGAAAGACTCATTGTTTTTGTTATCAGCACTGAGATGTTGGTGCATGCATCTTGAATCTGTATGTATCTGAATATTACTAGCCATAATCGGTTGCACTTGGATCCTTTGCACCTGTGTATGTCTATAAAGTCATCGGGTAGATTTCAATGGTAATGTTTATCACTTCTACTAATTAACATGATGTAAATTTCCATGCTTCCTCCTCAAATATAATATATTTTTTTAATTTGTTGATTTTTTTTTGGTGTGTGTGTATATCACACAGAACATCCCAAACCATCTTATTCAACTATACACCCACTTCCCAGATGGCACCCTCCCATAGCCTCCCTCCCCCCACTACAGCCCTTATACTATGATATCCCTGCTACTGTCTGCTGTGTTGTCGGCACCCCAGCCATTCCCCACTACTTGTCCATCTGGTGAATCTAGTCAGACTATCTAGAGGTCTTTGTTTTAGGAGGGTGAACTATTCCTCATTTAACACCAATCAGTTGTCAATATTCCCTTAGAAAAGATTGGGGTCTGCTGTTCATTTTCCCAGTTCTATGCTGGGTTACTATCTGGGAGTCCCTTTGGACACCCTGGCCAACAACTCAAAAGAAGGTACCTCCTATCTGGCATTGTTGCTTGTTATGTAGCCTTTAGCTATGCATATGGACTCTTAAGAAATTATATTGGTCCCTTTAATCTTTGGTTATACTTTCCTTTGGGGTGTTTAAGGCCATACCGTTGTGTTGGAGTATGTTAGTTTGCTTTTTAGGACACAATATGGCTCCCTAACCCCAGGGAACCAACCACCCCTCCCTCATAGGGCTGATCACATGATTTATAGCAATACTAGTCCCAATCAGTAAAATGAAACTGTAAACTGAAACCAAAGCTGTCTGCCCATGTATGACCTGATCATTGTACTCTCTCCTGAATGACTTAAGAACCTTATATAAGCTCGCTATTTCCTCAGTAAAGTGGATCTGCATCACCGATCCCAGTCTCCTGTGTCTGAATGTAGCTCTGCTGACACAGCCTCCTCACCAGCCATGGGGTCTGGGATCAGGCGGCAGGGGCAGCGATTGTAAAAGCGGTCCAAATGGACGGCTGCATCTGGTGCCCAAAAGTGGGGCCTTCGGACTCAGTCTTCAGCTTGGCGTGTCGCTCCTGTCTCCACTGATTGTTTCATTAAATGGCTTCTGAGTCCCTCTGGGTACATCTTGCCAGGTGAGTGACCTCCAGAATGGGGAATAGTCATCCAGCTGCCACTGACCCCCATGGCACAGTGCTGGTTTCTCTCCTCAGGAGCAGGCGAATTAAGGTAACAGAAAAGCATGTAGCCAAAGTGCTAGATGAAGTCTTGGCTCTTGCCCCTTGGTTTGCAGAGTCCTGCTGCTTGGATCCTGAAAAATGGGCTCACGTGTTATTCTTAGCTAGAAAGAAAGAGGTCAAGGAGGGATGCCTGCCATCTGGGCCATTCTACCCCATTGTAACTGCCATTCTGGCCTCTCTGCTGGGAGTTCCCCCTGATGCCCCTGAAAAAGATGATCTTATTTTGAGGGAGATAGATAAACAAACTCAACAGCTGGATGCTGTGGACAGCTTGCCCTAAGCGCTTCTGATCAAAGTGAAACTAGCAGAGCCTTGCTCTGACAAAAAGGCAATGTCTACTGCTGTGGATTCAGAAGATGAGAGACTAGGGTCTGAGGGCTCCCTTAGTAAAAAGCAGGAAGTCACACCACCCTCTGCTCTGCTATTACAGGGCATTAGCCATCTGCCTCCGTCCCATGCCAGCTATCGGGGAGCCCCTCCCTTTAACCCCTCTCTGGGAAAGGAAGACTGGAAGCCCCTTCCCCCACCCTCCTTTCTATCTGGTTCGGAGGACAACACCCCACAGTTCTTCCCTGTTATGATTGCTCAGGGGCAATAATCTCCAAAAGTCTGGAGTCCATATTCCCATGACACCTTAAAAAATTGTGCAAGGTGGCACTTGAGGATGGCATCCATTCCCCCTGGTTTAGTCAACTTTTAGATACAATCAGCCATGCAGCCAATACCCCCTATGATTGGCAGCATATTGCCCGTGCCTGTTTACAGGGGGGTGACTTCCTCTTATGGAAGGCTGTTTATCAAGATGAGTGTGAACAACAAGCAGAGTGCAATAGATGTGTCAATGTTCAAAATATAGGGTTTGATGCCATAGTAGGGTATGGTAATTTTGAAACACCCCATGCTCCAAGCACTGTTTCTTGAAAACCCCGGCTTTCAGACTCTCCTACTAACTTATCAAGGAAAATAAGATAATCATTACCCCCAGTATAGACGCCTCCAAGGAATAAAACTGCTTCCCTTGTCTTTATTTCCCCAGACATTTCCAAAACTCAATCCCCTTCCTGAGCCTCCTCTAATCTTCATAGATTCTAGCAAACATAAATTTTGCTTCATGATCTTCCATAAGGGACAGTTTTCTTCACAAAAAAATCCTTTCCTTTCAAGGATCAGTACAATTTGGAGAGTTGTCCACTACATTACAAGTCTTTTGAGACTTCCCCACAACCACATGCAATATATTTTCTGACAGTGCCTATGTGATCCAAACTATACAAAATCTGGCATTTGCAGCCTTCTGACCTTGCCATAGCCCCCTTGATCTATTGCTCTCCTTTTTGCAATTGCTGCTCGAGCAGTGCTCTGCCCCTTGGTACATTCAACACCTGTGCTCTCATACCAATTTTCTAGGGCTTCTGGCAGAAGGCAATGCTACCATTGACAAACAAGTGATGAATGCTACCCTGGATCCTGCTCTGTTACAACGAGTCAGGGACTTACACACCCACTTCCTTCTTTCTCCCCAAGCTATACATAGGCTCCTACCTACTTTGCCAATCCAGAGCTGCAAACATCTGATCCATGTGTGCTCCTTGTGTGCCCCCCTTGTGCCCCTGAGGCCATTACAACCTGCTGAGACTCTCCCCAGAGGACTCAGTCCTAATAAGATTTGGCAAATGGATGTAACTCATTTTTCCCCCTTTGGTAAACTAAAATACATTCATCATATTATTGACACTTACTCTGTTGCCCACTTTGCTTTGGTCTGCTTTGGTGAGACTGCCTCCCATGCCATAAAAACCGTTAAATATGCCATGGTCCTTTTAGGAGTTCCCTGGCAATTAAAAACAGATAACGGCCCCTGCTAAATGTCCATGGCTTTTTGCCACTTCTGCGCTGCCTGGAATGTTCAACACATCACTAGCATTCCCTATAATCCTCAGGGCCAAGGAATCATTGACTGCTCCCATCAAATTCTCATTAAACAAATACAGAAAATAGGGGGAGACAGTGAGAAAGGCCCCTGCTATAAGGATCCCAACTTTGTTATACAAAAAGCTCTATTTGTCCTAAATAATCTAAAATTTGTCTCCAATGGGCTCCCACCAGCAATAAAGCATTGGGAGACATTCACTCATTGCAATCCCACCTCCATGATGAGATGGAAGGACCCCCTCACAAGAGAATGGAAGGGCCACACTTATTGCTAACATGAGGGCGAGGCTATGCTTGTGTCTTTCCAGATAATGTTCCAGCTCCCATCTGGATCCTGGCCCGAAACATCAGAGTTGCCTGTGATGTAGCCGACTCCAGAGGTATCGGCCTCAGAGATGGTGACAAAACCAAAAACCCAACCCACGGAGAAGGCAGCCCAACACTGCAAGCCCTGGGACCAGCCGGTCCCACCTACACAACAAGTGAGAGAACTGACCTGTCTCTATGCTAATTGTTCTGGTGTCATAAGGGACTCCTTGAGCTTAGTCCACAAAAGGATCTTAGAGAGAGAACAGACCAAGGTAAAGAGCCAAAACTGGTATGAGTCACTATTCCAGTCTTCTCCTTGGCTCACAACACTCCTCTCTGCCTTAACTGAGCCTCTGGCCTTGCTTCTTCTGGCCTTAACCTGTCGCCCAATTCTTTTAAGAGCCTTACTTACCTTTATTAGAGACTGGCTTGCTACGATTCAACTTATGATGACACCGCCTCGCTTCTTACCCCCTACCCCCAGTCATGCCCAGATCCAGGTTTAAAAAGGATAAGAATCATGGCCACAGCCATACAACAGACTTAAAACAACTTGGGTTGTCCTGCTGGGAGCCTTTCTGGGGACTACCTTGGCTCACACAATGCGGATTTTGATCTTAGAGAGTCCTGGACTAAAAATACATTTAAAGGCCCTGGCTCAGATGAGACCATAGCAACAAGCTTGTCTGTTCAGGTCTTGTGAGCATGCTCCAAGATGGTCTAGCCATTGTCCCAGATTGCTTCATCCAGTAGACCTCTTCCTTCTTCATATTGCACCAGCCTTGCCACAGCCCCAGTTTGGACCTCAAAATAGCCCATCTGTTAAACAAAAAGGGGGAGATGCTGGAGTATGTTAGTTTGCCTTTTAGGACACAAGATGGCCCCCTAACCCCAGGGAACCAACCACCCCTCCCTCACAGGGCTGATCACATGGTTTACAGGAATACTAGTCCTGATCAGTAAAATGAAACTGTAAACCAAAACCTAAGCTATCTGCCCAGGTATGACCTGATCATTGTACTCTCTCCTGAACGACTTAAGAACCCTATATAAGCTCACTATTTCCTCAATAAAGTTAATGTGCATCACTGAACCCGTTCTCCTGTGTCTGAATGTGGCTCTGCTGACACAGCCTCCTCACCAGCCCTGGAGTCCGGGATTGGGCAGCAGAGGCAGTGACTGTAAAGGTGGCCCAAATGGACGGCTGCACAGTTGGCCCAGAAAAATCAATTTATTTAAGGTCGTTTGAGTATCTGTTCCTCAGGAGTCACGTGGGCTTGGGAGAAGCCCCTGGCTCCTTTTTTTTTTTTTAAACCAGTTCCACCTATGTGAAGATAAGTCAAAGGTCCTGCTTGACCATGATTGTCTTTGCTTGGAAGCATGGAGAAAATCATTCCTCTGTGTTGACCCTCCTCTTTTCACACTGGACACTGGTTCAAGTTCATCTGGTGGGATCTCCTCAGCCTCCTTCATCAAGAGGACAGGTGACCCACCACCATTACAGGGTATTTTGAGAGATGCTCATAGTCCCCTGGAACTAGTCGACCTAGGAGGGCAAGGAGCAAAAACTGTCCTTTATGTCCTCTGGCGCTTTGGCTGGCTGCCAAGCCTCGTGCTGTTTACTTCAACTCTTGGCTAATTGCCAAGGCTCGTGATCCTCGCTTGTTTACTCCAACTCCCTGAAGCATGGTGAGCCCGAACATGTGCTGCCTGCCTGATGATCTTACTACATGGCCCAATGAGCTGTCACTCTGCCTGCCCACTACACGTGTGTGTGCCCTGATTGGTCCTGGCTGGGGGGAGGGCTGTTGGGAACGCTATATCCCTGATTGGTACTGGCTGGGGGGAGGGCTGTTGGAAAACGCTATATAAAGAGCTGAAGTGTGTAATAGGAGACAGCATCATAGTGAAGAGAACATGAGAGATAATAAGAGAGAATAAAGGAAGAAAGAGAAACAGAAGCTTGACCCTCACCTTGGTGTCTGTGTCGTCTTTCCTGGACTCTGCCGGACAGAGTCCTGGCTCGTGACAAGTGGTGGCCTGTACGGGGACCCTGATGCTCCGGAGTTGTAAGTAAAAACGAAAAAATAGTGCTAGCAAAAGTTCCCTAGGAAGGGACGGAGATTAAAGTTCCCTAGGAAGGGACGGAGATTAAAGTTCCCTAGGAAGGGATGGAGACTAAAGGTCCCTAGGAAAAGGGACAGAGAAGTATAGATAGATAGATAGATAGATAGATAGATAGATAGATAGATAGATAGATTATAGACAAATGAAAATGCATATTGCGCTGGTACAATTGTTGGCATGTTACAGAATGTGGCATCCTCAGTCACAGGATACCTATGCCCAAGTCAGGTGGAAGGATCCTTTAACCGGACAATGGAATGGCCCCGACCCTGTATTAATTTGGGGAAGAGGGCATGTTTGTGTCTTTCCACAGGACACTGATGGAGCCAGGTGGCTGCCAGAAAGGCTGAGGTTTGCCGGACGAGCACCAAAGAAAAAAGTAGAAAATGATGAGGAGACAGACGTGGCTGATGATGATGTTCCTACAAGTGATCGTGGCTGAATTAATAGATAGATGGATGATAGATAGATATAGATGATAAATAAATGATTGATGATGAAGTTAGGACCACAGGCAGTGGTGAAGAGAAAGTTAATATTTGCAAATATGGGAAACGTACAGAGTAAGCATGAACTTAAGAACATTTGAAAATATGGGAAATGTACAGAGTAAGCATGAACTTAAGAACATTTGAAAATATGGGAAACGTACAGAGTAAGCATGAACTTAAGAACATTTGAAAATATGGGAAATGTACAGAGTAAGCATGAACTTAAGAACATTTGAAAATATGGGAAACGTACAGAGTAAGCATGAACTTAAGAACATTTGAAAATATGGGAAATGTACAGAGTAAGCATGAACTTAAGAACATTTGAAAATATGGGAAACGTACAGAGTAAGCATGAACTTAAGAACATTTGAAAATATGGGAAATGTACAGAGTAAGCATGAACTTAAGAACATTTGAAAATATGGGAAACGTACAGAGTAAGCATGAACTTAAGAACATTTGAAAATATGGGAAACGTACAGAGTAAGCATGAACTTAAGAACATTTGAAAATATGGGAAACGTACAGAGTAAGCATGAACTTAAGAACATTTGAAAATATGGGAAACGTACAGAGTAAGCATGAACTTAAGAACATTTGAAAATATGGGAAACGTACAGAGTAAGCATGAACTTAAGAACATTTGAAAATATGGGAAACGTACAGAGTAAGCATGAACTTAAGAACATTTGAAAATATGGGAAACGTACAGAGTAAGCATGAACTTAAGAACATTTGAAAATATGGGAAACGTACAGAGTAAGCATGAACTTAAGAACATTTGAAAATATGGGAAACGTACAGAGTAAGCATGAACTTAAGAACATTTGAAAATATGGGAAACGTACAGAGTAAGCATGAACTTAAGAACATTTGAAAATATGGGAAACGTACAGAGTAAGCATGAACTTAAGAACATTTGAAAATATGGGAAACGTACAGAGTAAGCATGAACTTAAGAACATTTGAAAATATGGGAAACGTACAGAGTAAGCATGAACTTAAGAACATTTGAAAATATGGGAAACGTACAGAGTAAGCATGAACTTAAGAACATTTGAAAATATGGGAAACGTACAGAGTAAGCATGAACTTAAGAACATTTGAAAATATGGGAAACGTACAGAGTAAGCATGAACTTAAGAACATTTGAAAATATGGGAAACGTACAGAGTAAGCATGAACTTAAGAACATTTGAAAATATGGGAAACGTACAGAGTAAGCATGAACTTAAGAACATTTGAAAATATGGGAAACGTACAGAGTAAGCATGAACTTAAGAACATTTGAAAATATGGGAAACGTACAGAGTAAGCATGAACTTAAGAACATTTGAAAATATGGGAAACGTACAGAGTAAGCATGAACTTAAGAACATTTGAAAATATGGGAAACGTACAGAGTAAGCATGAACTTAAGAACATTTGAAAATATGGGAAACGTACAGAGTAAGCATGAACTTAAGAACATTTGAAAATATGGGAAACGTACAGCCTGTCTGGCTTTGTTGTTTGTCGAGTAACTTTTAGTTATGTATATGTATGCTCTTATGATATTATGTTGGCCCCTTTAATCTTTGGTTATACTTCCCTTTTGGGTGTTTAAGGACATACAATTGGACCAGATAAACTGATTTGTTTTTACTCTTGAGGTCGTTAGAGGATTTGTTCCTCAGGGGTCCCATGGGGTTGGGAGGAGCCCCTGGCTCCTTTCTTTTACCAGCTCCATCCATGTGAGGATAAGTCAAAGGTCCTGCTCGACCATTGTTGGCTTCTCTTGGAAGCATGGAGGAAATGATTCCTCCGTGTTGACCCTCCTCTTTATAGACTGGACACTGGCTCAAGTCCATCTGGTGGGGTCTCCTCAGCTTCCTTGATCAAGAGGCCAGATGACCTACCACCATTACAGGACATTTTGCACGATGCTCATAGTCCCTGGGAACTAATCGACCGAGGAGGGCAAGGAGCAAAAAGTGTCCTTTGAATCCCTCTGACAAGATTAGTATAGGCCCCAAAGTATGGTTGTTAAACATCTAAGAAGGTTAGTTCCACCAGTCTTGTATTTTTAATTACTGTGTGTCATGTAGATATATCTTGGGCAAAGACTAGTTGTTCTCAGATAAACCTTACCTAGACATATATTTCTTGATCTGCTGTGTATAATTTGTCAGTAGGTTGTAGGAGCAATACAGTTCCCTCTTGTTTTCAAAACTAGCTAGGCTTTATCTCTTGCATTGTCTCACCCCTCCAACATGCTTTTCCCACTTAAGGTGCCCCCATTTCCCCCCTTAATAATACCCTTCTCCTACAGCCCTACCTCTCTTTGAGCTCCTTCTTTCCCTTTATCCCCTAAGTTATTTATTATTTTTATTTTATGTGTATGCGTATATTGCCTGCATGTATGTAAGTGCACCCATCTCACACAATGCCCATGGAAGACAAAAGAGGCCATTGGATCCCCTGGAACTGGAGTTACGGACAGCTGTTAGCTGCTATGTGGGTGCTGGAATTTGAACATATGTTTTCTGCAAGAACAGCCAGTGTTCTTAACCTCTGAGCCATCCCCTGGTTTACTGCACTTTTGTGTCTCTGTGTATGAAGTCTAACTCTCTTCCGTTGATATATGTGCCTATTCTGCTAATACAACATGGTATTTATTAGAGATTCCTATCATAAGAAGGCTCAAAACAGAATTTATTTTTTCTAACATTTTTATTTTAAAATTATTTAAGTATTCTACTTCCTTTTCTCCATGTAAAATTCAGAATTATGTCTTTTTTTTTCCATGAAGAATGTGAGCAAGCCACAGGAATGCAGTTTTCTAAAATGTTCAGAGGTTAATCCTATTTTAAGTAATCAAGGCACTCTAGCCATAAAGCAAACCATATTTAAAATAAATACATGACATGAACATCTGAAAAGCATGGTCACATACGAAGGAGTCGCTCCAAGGGAAAGTATGATTTTCCAACAAGCTTTCCATTGTTTAAACAATGTATGGGTGCTTTCTTTAGACTCACATTCTTAAAATTTTAAATTTTTCAGTTGAAAAAAAAAAAAATCTCTGCCCTTTTCAGGTTGGATTCAGCTTTCAGAAACAGCCAACAACTATTTTCGGAAGAGGCTGAGGAACATTGAATACTAGGGTTGGATAATTAAGGCAGTTACATCAGTGTGGAAAGTTACAAAACTTTACTTATGCATAGGGGGAGTTGAAACAGAAGTGGCCACTGCACCTGGTCTCGTCGTCCTGGCCTGGTTGTCCATACCTGACATCTCTGTGGAGTTTTATCAACCAGATACTAAAATCGGTTGGATTTGTCTCACAACTCTGAGCTACAGACCCCAGAACACAAACGTAGCCGTAAACTTGGTAATGGTAGCGTGCAGTGGTTGTTGCTCTTGCTGGTAGCTTGAGATTTGACTTCAGCTGCCTTCGTGCCTCTCAGTCACATTTTTTTTAATTTCAAAAAAGGTTTATTTTAATTTTTTTTAATTAAAAGAAGCATCTCATTACAACAGCATTAACCTATTCAATAACATTTTTCTGAGCTAGGGTACATCTCTTTCAAAATTGGCTGTACATTTCTAGGTTTACAGATGAATTATTACGCTTATATAATCTTTTACTCATTTATAAAATTAAATGAGGTTCCAACGTTTAAAAAAGACCTCCACCTCGTTGTCAAAACACACAGTTTCATACAAAAAAATTCATTTCAGGGCTCTTGACATTGAGACATTTTCACATGCATTTCTAATCTCTATATACATGACTATCACTGGTCAGTCACCCACCTTCTGAGCTCCTCGGCATCTGAGCATGAATACAAACTCATCAGGTAGACAGCCTTCCTCTCCCACTAGAGCC
>NW_008355158.1:284152-298968 GCF_000622305.1 Nannospalax galili
AATCTTCTAAGAATGCTTTTGGCCTCAGGAACTTGGGTGTTGGATTGACCTGAGACCCTGGCCATGGCTGAGCCACGCAGGGATGCAAAGGCAGATGGGGCGGGAAGAAGCCCCAAGATTTCCCAGGGAATGGATTGAGTAGCTGGGTTGTACCCAAGAGGCCTGAGGATGGTAGTCCAGAATTATGTCTTTATCAATAAAGAAACTGCTTGAGATTTTGGTAGGAATTACATTAAATTTAAAGGTAAATTTAGGGAGAATTAAATGCACTATTATGCTGAGTCTTAAAAAATAAATATTGTCTCCAACCTTAGAAGACTGCCTGAGAGTGCCTGGATCTGGCCTCCATGTGGTGGTGAGCTTCCCCAAATTATGCCATGTCCAACCCCCCACATTGGGACCACCTGCAGTCCATCACACCACCCCAGGTCTAGACTTCTCTGCTTTCTGCTAGGTGCCCAGACCTTTGCAGACTGCCTGAACGGGCCTAAATTTGAACACCTTTAGCGAACTTTTAAAATTGTACTGTGACTACTTGCTAGTAGTGTTCCAGACCTTAGGAGGAGGCCTGAGAGTACCTGACTGGGGCCTGACTTGGCCTCTGTGGGAGCTCTTGAGTAGCTGGACTGAAGCTATATGTTCCCTCCAATATAAAATCTGAGAGAATCCAAAGCCTAGACCAACCAGCTTTACATATCCAATAAGAAAACAACCAAAGTACAACAATATTGCAAACAGAAGCAGACTTCAAGTAAACAAAGGAAGGTTTGAATTTCATACCTGAGTCACAAACAACAAAAGCAATCCACATGCAAAAATCACAGCAGAAAAATAATAACATGGAAAACCAGTATAATATGTTCCCACCAAACACTACTAATCCTAAAGAGTTCTACATGGAAAACCCTTTAGAGATAACCTAGGACAAAGAATTTAAAAGGACAATCATAAACATGATCAACAAACTAAAAGAACATATAAACACATCAAAAAACTAAAAGAAGATAGGGATAAACTTCTGACTGAATTTTAAAAAAAAGATAGAAATATTGAAGAAAATTCAGACTGAAATGAAAAAGGAAGTGAAAACCCAACAAGCCAATTTGAAACAGTAGGAGAAAGCCTCTCCAACAGAACAAATGAAATGGAAAACAGAATATCAACACTGGAAGATAAAGTTGAAGAAATGCACTGCTCAAGCAAAGAGTATGAAAACAATTTAAAAACACAGGAATGGAATATGCAGGAATTTTGTAGGACATCATGAAAAGACAAACTTTACACATTATAGGCATACAGGAAGGAGAATTTCAGTTTAATGGTTATTGACCAGATCTTAAACGGGATTGTAGAAGAGAATTTCCAAAAATTGAGGAAAGACATGCCCATACAAATACAAGAAGCACATAGAACACCAAATAGGACCAGATTAAACAACACATTCTTGAATGATGAGTTGGTCAAAGAAAAAAATAAGAAAGAAATAAAAGTATTCCTGGAACTAAATGAAAAGGATAATACAACACAACAAAACCTCTGGAACACTTTAATAGCACTCCTAAGAGGGACGTTTATAGCTCTAATTATCTACATTAAAAATTCAGAAAGATACCAGGCATGGTGGCATATGCCTTTAATCCCAGCACTAGGGAGGCGGAGGCAGGCAGATCTCTGAGAGTTCAAGGCCAGCCTGGTCTACATAATGAGTTCCAGGATGGCTGGGGCTACAGGGAGATCCTGTCTCAAAAAGACCAAAAAAAAAAAAAAAAAAAAGTCAGAAAGCACACAAATAAATAACTTAACCTTGCAACTCAAGACTCTGGAAAGGCAAAAAATTCACCTGGTCTTTTTCTAGCTATTTGAGTGATTTGATTTTATGCTAAATATTTAACTATAAATTTTGTGTCATAGGTTTAATGAGTGATATTGTTAGAGAAAAAAATTGTTCTCATCCCAGTACTTAATGATTGAACCAGTATATATTTAATTCATATTTGACTTGTCTTTAATGCAAACTATGATCTGTTATAAAAAGTATATGCTTATATATGCTTCTATTTATTTCACAAAATAGCACATTCTAACAATCACATTGATTTTGACAACATTGGATTAAAGTTTATTACAAAGATAAAAATATTTTTAATATTTATTTAATCCAAAAATTAATTGTAGCTGAAATGTGAATGCTGGAGAGATGGCTCAGTGGTTAAGAGCACTGACTGCTCTTGCAGAGGAACCGTCCTTAACTCCAGTTCCAAGGGAATTCAAAGCCCTCTTCTGACCTCCTCTGGCATTGCACAACACGGGTGCACTCCCATACATGCAGGTAATAAACTCGTACACATAAAATAAAAATAATAAATAATATATTTTTTAAAAGAATACCCTCTGAAGATAACTATTCGTATAACACTTCTGTTATACCATTTTGGGGGAGGATGCCAGTGCAAGCAGCTCCAGAAATAGTTTGATTATTTGAAATTAATGTCATGACAAGTAATCCAAGCCTCAGTTACTCATTTTGTTCAGGAATTATGCCTTTTAATCAGTGATGAAATGAGAGAAATGAATTAATATCAGTATTAAAGCATGCCTTCTGGTTAGTTAATTTTTTGATTATTTAGCTCTGTAATTAATAGTCTGCTCCTCATTTATATCCCATGTGAACTTCAAGGAAATGTTTTTCATGTTCTCCTGGAATATCTTGTCAAATCTTTCATTCTGCTCAACAGTTAAATGATGTTTCCAGTCTCCAATGGTACGTAATGGGAAATGCAGAGGAACAGAACCTAGGTGAGTAAATGAGACTATCAGGGCAAAGGTCACACAACCCACTTTCTCTCTTCTACAACCCACAGTAAATATCACTGAGCTCTCTCTAGGGTTGGCTTGATACCTCACCTTTCCTTACAGAGCACTGAACAGGAAAAGAAACTTGAATTTAGTAACATGGTAAATAGATGTCAATGTATACTATTACCCAACCATAACCGAATCTTTAGGAAGAAAAACAACCATAAAAAATAAAAATATATAAAAATTTAAAAAGTACATTTTATTATGTGTCATTATATTAAGCAAATGTCATCTATTCATACACAACCTGATGAGATGTATAATTTTTTCATTTTTAAATAGAAAATATGAGAATCAAAGTTTTTAACAAAAGAAGTTAGAGTCACATAAAATGCCAGAACTGTTAATGCTACCATTGTTTGACAAGAGTTTAAAAAAGCATTCCAGCAATTTAAAATGAAAATGGTAATTTGTCATCTTCAGCTGTCAGAGATGATGATATAAAATTATCATTTGCATTTGGAACAGATAGCAAGGTCCTATGGGCATGAGCATTGCCTAGGATATGATCTTGTTGAGGACTGAGATATGAGAGTTGATGTTGAATGTCAGAAGAGAGAAAAATAATAGTTTTTTAATATTAAAATCTAGAGAAATTTTGATAAAATATTAATAAATAATGTAAAATAATGCTCATCCTAATATTAAGTTGTAAATAAAAAATAAATTTAAAATGGATAAAATAATTGATTATTTAGAATTTATATATTAAGTGGCTACATTAAAATTTGAATATAAGGGTCTGGAGAGATGATTCAGCAGTTAAGAGCATTGGTTGTTCTCGCAGAAGACTAGCGGGTTGATTCCCAGCACCCACATGGCAGCAACTAAGAATTGTCTGTAACTCCATTTCAAGGGGAATCTAATGACTTTTTCTGACTTCCTTGGGCATTGCACAACAAAGGTGCACTTTCATATAGGCAATACAATTATACACAAAAAATAAAAATAAATAAAAATATTTTGAAAACTTGAATATAAAAGGCTACCAAGAGGAATATGTTATTTATTAATGTTACGATTTATTTATTTATATTATTTTATGTGTATGACTGTTTTGCCTGCATATATGTAAGTACAGTGCCTGTGGATGTCAAAAGAGGTCATTGGACCCTCTGAAACTGGGGTTACAGAGGATTGTGGGTGCTGGGAATGAAACCTGAGTCCTCTGCAACAGTGCCCTTAAACCCTGTGCCATCTCTCCATTCCTGAATCATTAGTTCCTTTCCTTTTTCTCTTTGAGAGACAGGCTTTCTGTAGCCCCAGGTGGTCCAGAACTCAGCAAGTAGAATAGGATGCCCATGATCTCACAGAGATCCACCTGCTGCTGCCTCTTGAGTGCTGGGATTAAAGGTGTGTGCCCCACACCCGATTCAAAACATCAATTCTTTAAAACTTCTGGTGTTTAATGGGATTATAATAGAAATATGTTGCCTTTTTACATAATTGAGTTCATATCATATAGAGTAAGTATAATATCACTCTAATTTATGTGATGAACAAATCCCACACATGAGGAAATAGTAGTTCAAACTTTCTGTCCCCCAAATAAACACAGGGCTGCATAGTGAACTACTGGCCACTTGGACCACATTGTGAAACCCTGTCTCTTGGAAAACAGAACAAAATAAAAACAAAAATCAACAGAACAAATCAAAACAAAAAAATTAATTAGAATCTTCTCTTCTACAGTATCCTCATCCTAGAACAAGACCACTGACATGTTTAAAAACAGTTGAGCCCTATGATCTCTCGGGAAGGAAATCATATTGATTAAATAAGTAAAATTGCTGGGTTTTTACTAAATGTTATTAGATTTTCTGAGAAACTTTTCAGGATTATTTTCAGCTAAGATGGTTGATGTTCTGTAGATTCCAAATGTCATCACCACCAGGAAAATATATTAGGAACACAAATTATTTGTCCTAGGGACACGGACTCCAGGGAACAGCCTTTTTTTGTGACTACAAACTACTAAGTATCACCTTTGCGCAGAATATTTCCCTCATCATTTCTTGTCCCAATTTCTTTTTTTATAATATTGTCATAATTTGCTCATGGGTCAGATCTCATGTTCTGAAATGTAGCTTGTCGCACAACAACATCCACATCTTCTTCACTCAGTTTTTTCCCAAGAAAATTGCAGATTTTAAGCGCTGAGCTTCTGAGGTCCTGAAAGATTCATGGGTTGAGAAATGATTCACCTTATGATGGATGCGTGAATTATAGTCAGACGGGAAGGGTGGTCAGGTAGAAGGTGCTTAGAAGGCAAGGATGGGTTGACATATGAAAATAAGCCAGTGACATTCATCACATGGAAAGGATGAAGAAAAAGCCTGAAATGATTACTGCCATTGATACAGAAAAACCCTGTTGCAGTGCTTTTAAGCCACATTACTGTTGTGAATAAAGAAACAGCTTGATTCTTAGCATTGACTTTAAGGCCAGGGTGAACCCAAATTCTGAGGCACCCATTTCTTCAGAGTCTCACAGAACTTGGCTCTCAAGACAGGCTTCCCTCAGACTTTACTGAAGCAGCATCCAACATCAGTGAGAGAATTAGAAACTAGCAGCCACCCTTATCCTATCAGAGAATAGGATCTCACATGCAATATCGATCAGGCTTCTCCATTTTTCTCACTGCTTTCAATGAGAAACAGGCTGCTTTCAGTACTTTGCTTACATATATTACTCAAGCATACTCACGTTCATTCAGTATCTTTTGTGGTGGGCAAAGTGGAGTCCTGAAGGATTAAGGTCACGTGCCCACATAAAAGAGCAGAGGATGACTCACTGAGCTTGTTTACATGATAAATAGTAATTCTTTTGGTTGCAAGGTTATATGAAAGTCATTAGTTCAAATGATATCTATATTGTAAATGTAATTAATATAGCCTGTAATAAAATCTAACATTTTTGAAGCTCTGTAGCCTAAGATGGCCTGGAACTGACTGTATAGTCCAGGTTGCTCTCAAGGTCAGGATGATCCTCCTGCCCTAGTCCCTCTTTATTATTATAGGTGTGAGTCACTACACCTGACTCAACATATTATTATGGTGTAAAAACACAACAAAGTAGAAGTAGAAGGAAACTACCTCAGTGAGAAAAGACTACACAGGAAACACTCGTGGCGAAAATCACTCTCAGTGGACAAATATATAATAATTTTCAACTGGGATCAGGAATAAGTCAAACTTTACTACTTCCATTTAACATACTGCTGGGAAATAATAGACAGAACATTTAGTCAATAAAGAAAAAAAGCATCTAAATTAGAGACAAAAAGTAAAATTATCTCTGTAATAGACAGAATGATCTTATGTGTATAAAACTGGAACAAAACCAAAAAAATAAGTTAGAACAGTGAGATCGTACAACATTGTAGGATACAGAATCATCAACACAAATATCTATTGAACTTCTAAACACTAATAATGATTAACTCTAAAGCAAGATAAGAAAAAAGAATCAACCCTTCATCAATAGGTTTAAAGATCTTAGGGATAAACTTAACAAAGGAGACAGGTCTTCTGAAACCAACAAAACGCTAATGAAAGAAAAAGAAACTATAAATACACAGAACAATATCACTCACACATGAATTGGAAAACAGTTGTTTAAGAAGATCCACAGAGTCAATGCAATCTTTATTAAAATCTCAATGACCTTTCATTTTTTTAAAAAAAAATATAAAACTCTGGCAAAAAAAATTCAATTGAAATCTCAGGGACCCTGAATAGCCAAACAATCTTGAGGAGTCACACTTCCAGATTTCAAATATTATTTCATTCCATTTTATTTAGTGTGGGGGACATGAATAGACAATAACAACATTGTGGGAGTTGGCTCTCTACCTTCTCCATGTGGGTCTCAAAGATTGAATTTAGGTGATCAGGCTTGGCAGCACCATTACCTGCTGAGCCATCTTGCTCGTCTCAAATACTACTTCAAATCATGGTTACCAAAGCCTTGAGATTATAACATAAATACAGCAATATGAACCAGTGGCAAACACCTTTACCCATTGAGCCATCTTGCCAGGCCGTACACACTTATGGGGTCCACATTGTATGTATTTTCTTCTTGCCTGTCTTTCTTGTTAACTTACAAACTCTCTCTAAAAGAGGCCAGTCTGCTTTGACTTCTGATTTGGTTCCTGTCACATAATAATCTTTTAATAAATTTTCATAAATGAATAGATTATGTTAATGAGCAATGCATCAATAAGAGACCAGAAAGCAGTGAACTTCTACTGTTTTGTTAAATTTATACAATATGTTAAGAGATGTTGAATTGCGGGCAACACAAAATCATCCTATAAATAGACATGAGAGATATACTCCAAGATTTTAGAAATAGGAGGAACTTGCACCACAGATCTGATCCTTACATGTGGCTCTAATTGTCCACATTTTAGCAGTGGCTTTTTGCCTCACCACTCCCTGATGTCCTTCATCAAGTAGAGTCACTACAGAAAGCTAAATGGCTCTTCTTCAAGTATCTAAAAAGGTGGATCACATTATGATCCACCTCTTCCATTCCTGACCATACAGACAACAGAAATGAAGTCAGCATTCAAAACCCTTGTTATCAGTGAATGTTTATGACTGTACAATTACAGTTGCCTGTATGGATTCAGCCTAGGTGTTCATCAACAGAAGAATGGGTAAAGAGTTTATGAATACAGAACACATATAAGTGTGTGTATACACACAAAATGTAATATTCAGTCATAAAAAATGAAATGAAAACCTGTCTTCTGCAGCAAAATGGATGATCATGAGGACATTAGGTTAAGACAAATAAGCCACGCACAGAGAAACAAATGTCACATGTTCTTGCATATATGTAGAAACATAAAAAGTCAACCTGAAGGTAAAATGTGATTACTTGTGATTGGGAAAGGCTCTGGAAGAAACAGAAATGGCAATGTAGGAAGGGTAACTGGAAAAAAATCAGTGCATACTCTATTCATTTGTGGAAATATCCAACTAATCCCACTAATGTATATAACTTATGTATATAACAAATGTGTGATAATAAAGTTTTTTAAATTGAGAAAGTGATTGCTGCTGTAATTATTTGAGGTTGTCATTATTGACATAGGTGGTTACATAGGGAAGGAATCACAAAAGATGAGTGTATAGAAGAGGACCCTGCAGAAGAACAGAGGCAGGACATTAGAAATATTCAACGAAAAGCTGGAGGGGGAGTTAAGCATGAAGATAATGAACAGTGTGTTGTAAACCATGAGAAGCGAGATGTAAAAGATACGAATTAAAAATATGGCTTTCTCATCTTACCATCTTCAGGTCTTCATAACTCATGAACAGAATATTGAAGTCATGTCTGTGCTCATACCAGCCTCTGATGTGATCAAACCAACGGCTTCCCATCACTGAGAGGAGAGTTAATGAGTAAGAAGTCCAAGCTGTCGCACATAGTGATCAGAAAACTCTGTTCTTTCCTCTCTGGTTTGGAATTTTCAGGAACAAAAAAAGCACATGGAACATCTGTATTGCTATTTAAAATATTTAGTGCTTTGGGGAACCTGAAAATCATAGAAAGCTGCTGTCTAAAGTTACGGTGCCTATAGAAAGGCAGCAATACAGAAGTAAAAAGCTCAAGAATCTATGTCTGAAGATGACTTCAAGCCACGTGGCTTCGTTTTCCTTTTTTTCCACTAAAAACATATCTGCATTTCTCCTTTTGTTCTCTAAGACGTCTGGGAGGCAACATTTGCTGTCTACAATAACACAGAATCTGAAGGTAATCTTACAAACGAGTGAGATCCTCATTCCACACTCTGCAAGCCTCTTGCATTAATCAAGCTCTTCTGGAGTGGAATGAATGATTCTGCAGCTGCTCTACAAGGCCTCCCATGGGCCAATGCAGAACGCACACTTACCCTTAACATTAGCTAAGCTGGAATGCATGATTCTGCCCTGTGCCACTAGCTGGAAGGAACTGATGGAATGTCTGTAAACCAATATATTCCTAACTGATATGCTTCTGCACACTTGGTCCTGAAGTGGTCCTGACAGTAATAAAAAAAAATCCCTGGATGGCAGATGGAGTTGATGTATAATTGTCACTATTCATATGCAGTGCACTGTCATACCCCATCTCTTTTAATTATGCTCAGTATGGGGCTGGAGACATGGCTCAGTGGTTAAGAGCACTGGCTGTTTTTTGCAGAGGTTCCAGAGGTACATGGAGGCTGGTCACCATCCGTAACTCCAGTTCCAGGGGCTCTGACTCCCTCTTCTGACCTCCGTGGGCATTGCATGGCACAGGTGTACTTACATCCATAAAGACAATACACTCATACACATGAAGAAATAATTAATAAAATATTTAAAAATTATGTTTTGTGTATTTGAGAATTTGGCTAAATGATTGCTTTGGTTTAGTACACATGTGGCTGGGACAAAGAATTTAGTTACCTTCTCCATCTAGAAACCTTTCCATAAAATTTCCAATGGAATCTGTAGCTTGAAATACAACCATCAAATTCGAAAAGTAGAAATAGGAGGTCAGAATATCTTTAGGATTTCTGTAGATATAAAGAATCTGCAGATAGACAAGAATTATGAGATTATCTAGGGTTTCTGTAGAGATAAAGAATGTGCAGACAGACAATTATGAGATTATTTGTTTCAACAAATCTTGGTCATTCTTAAAAGTTCTTGTAAACAATTTCATAATATTTCATTATCACAATTATCATAACTACTTTCCTCTATTCTACTAACCATGTAAAGTTAGGTGGCTGTCATTTTAATTTTTGGTATTAAAAGAGTATTGTAATAATCATATTTTGCAGATAACATTTTACATGTGTATGAGAATGCAGAACAGTTTTCTGAAGGTGATATTATTTGGAATAGTCATAAATATTACAAATTAATTTGTCCTGAGGATCAATTTATCCACCATGAGTATTATGTGATATACGATGCATTAATAAGGCAGCACAGGCGATATGTGGGAAAAAGAAGAACTAATTGTCATACTGATCAACTAGTAATCCATATATAATTTTCAAAGAAAATGGACTTTTCTTTCATACTATTCAGAAAAATCATTTACAGATGGATTAAAGGTAAGTAGTACAAAGATTCACACATGAAAAGAGTAAACAGGGAGTGGCCACCCATGCCTATAATCCCAGCACCTGGGAGGCTGGGGCAGGAGGATAAAGAACTCAAGACCAGACTTGATTGTATAGCAAGACCCGGAAGAAAGAAAGAAAGAAAGAAAGAAAGAAAGAAAGAAAGAAAGAAGTAAGGAATGACGGAAGGAAGGAAGGATGGAAGGAAGGAAGGAAGGAAGGAAGGAAGGAATGCCAAACAATCTAGAGAAGCAACAACAAAACCCAAAAGATCATATTCCTAGTCTTAAAGTGGGGAAAATTTTCTTAAGAATTTATTTAAAAGAAAAATTATTTGATTTGATGGCATTAAAATTAAGAATGTTGTTAATCAAAATATACCGTAAAAACACAAAAGATCATAAAACATGAGAAAAAGCAGCATCCATAAATTAAAATAAGTTAGCACCGAGATGTGATATAAAACAAACTGACCGGAAGAATGTAAGAAAATTTGTTCTAATACCTAGGCCTTCAATGGACTCAAAATAATTACGGCCAATAAACCTCAAGCATGCTTAATCTCATTATGTGTATAGCATGCAAATTAAGATCTATTTAAGACACCATTTGAAAACTGTCACAGTGACAAAAATTTTTAATTCTGACATTTCAAATTTCTAGGGAAAAAAATAAGAACTCAACCATTGCTGGTTTCAGCAAGAACTGGTGCGGCCTTCTACAGAAATGTGGCACTCCCTGGTTAGGTTGAGTATTCTGGTACTTGTGGCTTTGCATTTCCACTATACACCATTTGGTAACTGTCACAGTGACAAAATTTTTTAAATTCTGACATTTCAAATTTCTAGAAAAAAAAATAAGAACTCAACCATTGTTGGTTTCAGCAAGAACTGGTGCGGCCTTCTCCCGAAATGTGGCACCCCCTAGTTAGGTTGAGTATTCTGGTACTTGTGGCTTTGCATTTCCATGTAGGGATGTGTGTCCTAGGGAAATTGGTGCTAACGTGCCCAGGGGATGTGCTCTGGAATGTTCACAGTAGCATTAGAATAGTAAAGCACTGAAATACCCTAATTATCTGATACAGTTTGTGGAAAAAATGACTGAACTCTATGACATACTTTAGCTTTTTGGTTCTTGAGACCTCCTGGTACTAAGTAATATGGGAGGTGGGAAGCAAAGATTCGAGGTGACGGCATCTTCTCAAAGTCCAGGTTACACATATTGTACTCAAAAAATGGTGCTCTATCCATGGTTTCAATGTTTTCAGTGCTGTTTCGGTGCCCCTCAAAATAAATCAGGCTGAGTATCTGCTGGGTCCAGACTGTACCTGTAAAAATATGTACTCCTGAAGTAGCTTTTAATAATAACAGAAATGCCATCCATCTTAAAACAATTCAGTGCATTTTTCCTTTAAACACCCCAGGTATGCATGAATATACCCTTTTTTCATTTATTGTTGTCTATATTTAATAATAAAATTAGTAAAGATGAAATCAAGGATTCTTAGTTCCTTTTTCACTTGAATGTATGTGGTTGTGATTCATTGGTAGTGATGATTCAGATTATTGTACTTTTTCTGCATAGTCTGTGCATCATAGGAGATGCTTTATGTAATATTTGTTTTATTAACATATAATTGTAGATAGTAATAGGTACAACGTGCTAGTACTACACATACACACAGTGTGCTCAGAACTCATCAGGGTGAGTCACAGTTCCCTCTTAGCTGTAATGTTCTTATGTTTGGAACCTTCCAGCTCTTTTCATCCTGATCTTCATGAGATATGTGGTAGGTTTTGGATGCCCTTTTACTGTTGCTTGTAGGCAACTTTGATGTATTTCTGCTATCACTTTGCCAATATCGTGCATTTTACACTTATAGAAAAAAAATAAAGTAAGTTCAGTATTTCCCCCTTCTCTAACTTCTTCATCACAAACATTTTTTTTTCTAGTATGTTCTCTGGGATATAGCTATCATAACACACATTGTGGTGAGGGAATAAATCAAAGATTTCACTATTTTTACTGATATTTGATCTCTTGACTATTAAAGTCAGGTCATACAATAGAAAAGTTAGGTTAAACACTTGTAAAATTCTATAGTACCATTAAGACCACTGCTGGTTGAGAAAGAGTGAGTCTCCTTTGAGCTGGGGGACATCTGGGTACACAAACTTGACACAATAGGTCTTAACGATAATGACAGTATGCAGGAAACTTGGTGCGGGTGCTATACAGGGTGCAGTAAGGGGACAGAGTCTAAACATGACTAAGGTACATTGTATGAAATGCGCATAAATTCAATAACATATATATTGAAAAAAAGAATGCACCCAGATATGATCAAATATCATATACTAAGGCTTAGCGTTATTTATTAATGATTATTCCAAAAGATTTGTTGGTGGCAATGTGGACATGATTAAACAACTCCCACTATTTCCAATGAAGAGAGACAACGCATCTTAAGAAGCAAAACCTGCAGTTTTTAAAGAACTGGTTACACCCAGGCATCACAGATTCCAGAGCTCGTAACAATGAATGCTTCTGGCATCCTCTGTGGCACCTCATAGGCACCCCTCATCCATTCCTCAGGACGTTCAGGAGCACCTGAACGTATAGGGTCAGATCATCCCAGGTGAGTGATCCCATAAAGATGCTTGGATTATTTTACTCTGATATTTCATTTCTAGGTCATTGTAGCTTGGCAGTTTAGATAGGGCCTGGTCATTGTAGCTAAGGTTGGAAAGTCTGTACATACATCACTGCGAAACTGAACAGAGGCCTTACCTCCATAAAATAAGCAATTTGCTCAAATGTACTGTAATTATCTAGGTTTATTTGTGATGCTATAATAAGTCCATGTAATTCGTCTTAGACTAATTGTTCCATATCACAAAAATAACCCAAGAAGAGCCTTTAAAACACCGGGTTCCATGAAGATAGGTTGGAGTCTTAGCTAGCATTCAATGTCATCCTGATACCTCTAGAATCATCTGGAAAAGGAGTCTCAGCTGAGGAATTGTCTTGATGGGTAATTGATGCAGGGCTCAGCACACTGTGGTGGTGCATTCCCTGGGCAGGTAGGACTGGCTGTGCAAGGAAACCAGCTGAGAGTGAAGAATGAGCCAGCAAGCAGTAGTCATCCGTGTTCCTCGCCCAGGCTCTGGCCTCGAGTTCCTGACCTGATTTCCCTCAACGATGGATTGTGACCTGAAAGTATAAGCCAAATATCCCCTTCCTTCTGCAAGTTTCTTTTGGTCAGTGTGTTTTATCACAGCGGTAGAAAAGGAGTGTGAACAGTTGGAGATAATAAGGGACAACCAAGTGAACACGAGGCTTATGGTATGGTGTCACGAGACACAGAATACTCTGTCTCTGACCATGGAGTATCTTACTATCTTGCAGGATCACAAAATTAAAGCAATTTAACATGCTAATAGGAGAACATGTTAGATCTTTCTCACAATTATCAAAATTTTGATTTTTTTAACTTTATTTTATGTATATCAGTGTTTTGTCTGCAAGTATGTAATTGCAAGATGTTATGCAATGCCCATGGGCATCAGATCCCCAGGAACTTGAGTTTCAAATGGTTGTTAAGTACCATGTGGGTGCTGGGAACAAAACCTGGGTCCTCTGCAAGAGCAGCCAGTGTTCTTATGTGCTAAGCCATCTCTCCAGCCCATCCTTATCACTTTGATAGTCAAGGCCATGAGTTCTCAATCTACAGTAAGACAGAGTGACTTCTTGACAGTGTCCTTCATGTTTTGTAATATACTGAACACTGCAAAAAAGGACAGCAAAGCAGGACTCAGTGTGAACACAGCAATGTGTTGGGAAAGTATTTTTATCTTTTGGTGCATCAAAACAAACATGGACATAAACTTTGGTGTTCTAGTAAACCCACAACAAAACAAGCAAAATAAAAAAGAAAAAGAAAAAGAAAAAAAAGTAAAACAAACTTTTTCACTTAGTCTTGAGTCAATCACTGTAAAACTCAAGCCACAACCTCCAAGTTTCACCTTCTGTTGAAGCAGAACTCACCATCACAGAAGGGTTTTCAGGGACTGTTTGACTATGTGCTTGTCCTGATGGGCTTCACAGACTTCCAACGTCTTCTTTCTAGTAAACTTTACTGGTCAATGACTTTTTAATTTTTGAGATTTTTAAGTAGAATACAATTGTCTTGGAAATTTTGTCAACAAGATGAAATATATTGGAAAAGTATTCATTACGAGAGACAAAACATCTAAATAATAAAGCATGTATGTTTTGAAGAAAATGTTTTGGATTGTCACAGATCAGTTCAACAGCCTAAGGGAACCAGTTGTCATTTTTAAATTAGCTGCTCCTGGCTCCATATTTGACTTCTATTTGCTATAAGAAAGGACAACATATGCATAGCAAGAGGTCTTACATCACAGAGATTTGAATTCCATTTAACTTTTTCTGACGGTAAATTATCATATAATGTGGGTTGCTGTGATAGCAAATCTTGATTGTTATATTAATGGACTTTAGAATCTCCATGGAAGCAATGTCTATGAGGAGCTTTTGACATTAGATTAATTGAGGTGGGAAGATCCATCCTACATTAGGCAGTAAATTTCCATGGGCTGGGGTCCTGCACTGTATAAATGTGGAAAATTGAGTAGAGTTCAAACTTCCATCATTTTCTGTTTCTTGACTCTCGATGCAATGTGACAGTCTGCCTTGAACTCCTGCATGATGGGTCCTCTCCATCTGGGAGTTAAAATAAACCTTTCTGTAACTTGCTTTTGTTAGGTATTCTGCTGCAGCAATGAGAAGAGTAAAGAGTAAAGATGGGTTGCTGTTGGTG
>NW_008355158.1:299130-319039 GCF_000622305.1 Nannospalax galili
TATAACATTCTTTTCAAGTTCTTCATATTTTATACAATGAATACTTATTGAATCATTTATATTTACCAAGTACCACTCAGATTTTTATACATGGTAATATTTATATAGTAAATATATTACACTTGCTAATTTAAATTTATAATAGATCTAACATTACTACATTTTTATTACCACTATATCAACTATGAGTAAACAAAGAGAATAGGAAGTTTAAAATATTGTCCCATAATCCCATGTGGGAAAAATGATCATAATTTTAAAACATACAAATGAAGAAATTCGGGAATAGAAAATGTAGCCAAGCTATTGAAGGCTCTCCATCTAGCCACGCTAGGAAGATCTGACAACAAACAATTTGGGAATTCAGTCCATGATTACATCTTAGAATTCCTTTGTATATGTATTTTTTATACCTCATACTTTTGTAATGAAAGTAAGAAATTTCTTAAGGAATATGCTTCTAGCATCTCCTTTTCGTAAAGCATGAATGATCTGCTCTCTCTGAATGGAGCTTCAGAGATTTTGCATTTGAGAGGCTATTTCTAATGAATAACAGAAAACGTTTATCTGAATAAAACCCATGGTTTTACTTTAGATATGTTGCTATGGTGCAGTCACAAGATATTGCATGAATATGTTCATAATGATAGTGTAGATTCCAACAGAAGACATTAAAATCAGAAATCTGCTACAACCCCCTTTAAAATATTAAGATGCACAGTAATAGGTTTCCTTATGGCATTTTCATACATAGGGTTGGTTGTCTGCCACCCCCACCACTCCTGTCTCCCTGTCCCTGTCCCTGTCCATCTCCACTCTTGGTACTCTACTTTCCCTTTTCATAACACACTTGTTCTGCTATCCTCCAAACCTGTCTTCCCTAAGGCTCTTTCCCCTCTTATCATCCCTTCCTACTTTCATGACCATTATTCACACCCACTCCCATATAACTATACATATATAAAATCGGAAACCAGGATCTCCATATGAGAGAAAACATATGGTGTTTGCCTGTGTGAGCCTGGGTTACCTCACTTAATACAGTATTTTCCGGATCCATCACCATCTTCACACTCCCAGGTCTATCTTGGGCTGCTTAGCTTGCACTCTGGAGTAGCCTAATGAAATAGCCAGAACCCCGCCCATTTGACCACCATCTCCACACTCGAGGCATAGCTGTGATTGGCCAGTTCATGCACAAGATCAGTCTGGAATCATCCATGTCTTCGAATAAGAAATCAACTAAATCCTCATACCTGATCTGAAATCAACTAAGCTAGGAGAATAGCAAAAACAGAACCAAACTGCTCTCAACAAAGGAGGGCTAGAATTTCATACAGACACTCCGTCAACAAAAGAAGTCAGTGTGCCCAGCTCACATTTTCCTGCAGAGTCCATCCTTGCATTTTCTTTCTAGTGGAATAAAATTCCATTGTATTTTGCACTACATTGTCGTTACCCATTCATCAGTAGATTACTATCAGGCTGATTCCATTTCCTTGCTATTGTGAATGGAGTATCAATAAACATGTGTCATAGCAGCAGTAAAGGCCCATTAAAGGAAAAAAATTTTCTTCTGGTCAAGAGGATGAAATTTCTTGTCTGGGTGTGGCTGGGCAGATCAATGGTCTGGCTAAGGGACCACCTCTAGAAAGGCAGGTTAACCTTCAGGCACGTTAAAGAGATGGGAAGAATAACTAGTCTTTGATGAGATAATGTACTTTTCCTTTGCAGAATTCCCTTCCCTCTAGTAGAATCCCTACAAGCTGCCATGAGCGTCTCTTGGGTCTGCCTGTATTTTGGAATCATTACTTTTCTTTTGTCTTCTTTTCTGCATCTTACTTTTCAATGATGGCCAGATGCAAGGACGATTTCTTTGGCACTTTGGGCTTTTTCACTCTTTCTCTAAATCTCCCCTCCTGCCATTTGGCTCCTTGTCTACCATGGGACTCACCTCCATGCCAGCTTAATACAAAGGGCCTGGTGCTCTCTTCCTCTTCTCCATCTCCCTCTTCTGAAAAGCTGCTGGGATTTACAGCTTGCCTGCCCTGGGGTTTTTCTTTTAAATGCCGATAAAACTGCCCTTCAGCTTCCATTTGAGTCTATTCTTAAAATCTTTTTATTAATTAGACTAAGAAGCCCAAAAAAGGTCCCCAATTTCTTTGGTAAATTATAACTCTGGCAGGGCTCCCCAAAATTACTGGTAACACATGCGTGTGCAAACAACTCTGTGGCAAAATATAAAAAAGTGGGATGAGAAAGGGGAAGGGTAAATAATATCAAAATCCATTGTACGCAATTCCCAAAGAATTAATAAAAATGTCTTTAAAAGAAACAACATAGATTTCTTATAGAATGTTTTTTGTAGATATCATACATGGGTAGAGTCTTCTCACCATTTCCATCCCTCCTAGTCTCCCTTCACTCGTCCTGTGTCATTCCCACACCCTCTCATTTTCCTGTCCCCTTCCTTGATTATTGTTATTACATATACATGATACATGCATAACATTTATATATATACATTTATATACATATAAAACATATAAAATATTCTGAATCTATCCAGGGACTCTCCTGTGTACCTGTGTTTAGGGCTGCCTGCAAGGCAGAAAAACCAGTTAATAATCCTCCCCAGCTGTTAAGTCTACAAACCTGAACAATGATGGGGCCAGCAAATAATCTGTGTTGGTACTTTTGTCTCAGAAGTAATCAACAGCTCTGTAGTTGAACTTAAGGCTCACTCAATGGGAGGGAACTCATGAATAGTATTGTAAACACAGTCAAGTACACATGGCTGGAGATGGCCATAGACCCTAGAGAAAACCTACTTTTGTCACATCCCTAGACCAACATAATTTCTTACTATATTCTAAATATGTATCCTTACTTTCACAAACAAATGTACCTCTCATCACTCATCAAAGAAGCTTCTTTTGCAACAGATGGAGACTATTGCAGAGTTCCACAACTGCTCAAACACAGAGAGTAAGTGTCTGTGATGTGCCCAGCCCAAAGTGTCACATCTACAATGCAACCTCCACACCTAAGGCTCAGAGACCATCGCAGAATGAGTGGTAGAAAGAACCTAAGAGCCAAAGGAACAAGACACCTGCTGAAACTTATACATTTCTTTACAACAATCTAAATCTCCTGGTCAACAGAAAGAAGATTGACTTTAGTCTTTTTCAAAGAGTAGAAAATACTTTATGTTAGAATCACTGGATGAAGCCTTATGGACTATATATAACTTGACCATAATTGAATGGCATAATTAAAGCCCTTCTAAGCTGCTCGATGTTTCATCTCTGTAAGATCAAATCTAAGTTCCCAACTATTGAGTGCTGGAGACAAAAAAGCTGGGCTTAGGGATCACAAAGCATTGTTTTAATAGCAGTAGATGAAGTGCTACATTAGCAATAAATGATGACTACAGATGACAGTAATTAGAAGTAGAAAAAATGTTCCTTCTTATTCTTTGACTGAAGTCCAAGGAAAGAGGACTATGGGGACTAACATAAATTAGAGATACTGAGATTTGAAGTAGATTCTAAATCTACCTTTTTAGTACTCACCACTTCAGATCACCTGAAGAAGAGCCACCTAGATAAAATGCTAATGACAGGGACCAATGTGGTTCTGAGGTATAAGTGTTCCCTACAATTTGTTTTGGCCAATGATGAATGCCCAGGTAAGTGCAGCCTGGAGAAATTGAGTAAAAAATTTGCTGTCACTTGCAAAATGCTGCCAGATTCTTATCAGAGCTTTAAAGAAGTCACACCTTTTGATGACACTACAGAGAATTGCAGAACAAAGGTTACATGCCCTAATTATGACAACAATGAAATAAATATATTGAAAAGTATAATGTCATTGAATGAGGGTGAAAATCTTTAAGACATTTTAGACTTGTCTCAGGAGCTGGTGGTCACCCTTTATGACTTTATATGCACTAACTTTCTTCTTCTGCCTCTAATCTCACACAATTTGTTTCTTATGTTGAGGATGGCATAGCTTTAGAATGTATCAGGGATTTATTAACTCTTTATTATGAAAATTTGTTTTCCAATGCCCTGGGCATCCTTTTCTAAGGGATGCCTTTTTGAGACAGGGACACTGCAATCAGACAGGAGACAAGTAAACTGCTAGCCTTTAGCTTTCGGCTGCTAAAGCCACGGCATGTGTTTTCTTCTATCCACCCTTGTGCTCTTCCAGCAGTGGAAGCACCTGAAATTTTTCCATCAATAATATGAAAGCATTGGTCAATAGAAGCCTGTGCCTCTGTTTGTTTAGAGAACAGTCTGTTCTCTTTTTTTGCTGACTCCCTTCTACCCGTGATCCAAAGCCTTCCCTGTATTACCACATATTCAGCTCAGTCTTATTTTGATTGTCCATATGCCAAACCCTGCCTCTAATATTTTTCAGTGCTGTTAGTTTTTAATGGTAAACATTGCTTAACTTTTTCTTTTTTTTTGTTAGCAATAATCGATATTTGTCTCTGGTGTATTCTAACATCTCACTTTGGCTCTTCTCCTAGTCTTCATTGTTATGTTGTTAATGGAAGTGGCTCTTCGATAATTCTCTGGAGTCCACTAAACTAGAACTTGACCCTTTAATCTGTTCAACATACAGATCTTCCCTGGTAAGGAAACTGGATATGATCTGAGTTTATAAATAATGTGCCTGTATGTTGCTACCCATATCATTTGAAAATTGAGTCAATGTTTCTAAATTGTTTTGTGAGACTAGTAGAATGTGTAGTATATAAATCATAGGGAGTTAGACTATAAACCAGAACAATGATTAGCCCAGTAAGATAACGTGAATGTTGCAATATGGCATTTTCATCTTGGTGGTTAACAACAGTTATCTACTTGGACTTAAGGTTAACTCAATAAGATGGAATCCATGCTTGGTACTACAGATACCAAGTAACGACCAGTAGCTGGAGTCATAGACCCTAGAGGAGAATCTACTAGTGCTATTTTCCTAAACCAATATAACTATGTTCTAAATACAATGTAACTATATTCTAAGTTCTAACTATATTCTGAATATTTGTCCTTATACCGACCGATAAGTGTAGCTCTCACCATTCATCAAAGAAACTTCTTGAACAGATGGGTCTATTACAAAGATTCACAACTGTTTGAAATACAGAAAATAAGTGACTGTGAGGTCTCCAACACTAATTGCTGCATCTACAATGTATCCCCTATACTAAGATTCAGGGAACATAGTGGAAGAGGGGGTGGAAAGATTGTAAGAGCCATGGGACCAGGACATCATCTTCTAGACATGACAAGGAAGTTGCACCCATAAAACCTCAACAATATGGCTTTCTAAACAAAATGATGAAACAACTGACAAGCCAATGTGGATGGAAAAAAATTTCACAAGATACCATCTCTAAATGAAGAGCTATGGGCAATCAGTGAACGCTAAGGAAATGAAGATCAGTTTCCTTCAGTGATGAGCTTTCTGATAGGTAATTCAATCTCCAGTGCTCAGCTCTAAACACATACACATTAGGAGCAACATTAAATGAACTCAGTAGGTTGTGATTTGTGTGTGTGTGTGTGTGTAATAATCAAGGAGGAGCTGAGGGAGAGTGGGGGACATGGGAAGATGGGAAGAGTTGGAGGATGAAGAGGAATGGAAATAATGTAAATATAATACTCAAGTATAAAATTCTAAAAAATGGGGCTGGAGAGATGGCTCGGAGGTCAAGAACACTTTTTTTTTTTTTTTTTTTTTTTTTTTTTTTTTTTTTTCCTTATAGCCCCAGCTGTCCTGGAACTCACTATGTAAACCAGGCTGGCCTTGAACTCACAAAGATCTGCCTGCCTCTGCCTCCCAAGTGCAAAATCATATATATAAAATAAAAATAATAAATAAAATATTTTTAAAAAATTCTAAAAAACATAAAAAGAGTCTAGAGAAATGGCTCAGTGGTTAAGAGCACTGCTCTTCCAGAGGACCTGGGTTCAGTTTCCAGCACCCACATGCCTGCTAATGGCCTTCTGTAACTCCAGTTTCTGGGCACCTGACAGCTTTTTTCTGACCTCTGCAGGTATTGCATGTATGTAGTGCACTTACACATATGTAGACAAAAGACTTATACACATAAAATTAAAATTAATTAGTTAAAAGTAAAATAAATATTTTTAAAAGAGGACATGAAGTGGGCAGGTAGGTGGGCATCTGGGATGAGATGGGGGGGGATAGGGGTGAATATGACCAAAATGTACTGCATGAAATTCTCAAAGAACTAACAAAATATTCTATTTTTTAAAAAACTAAAAATTTGGCTGGGGAGGTGGAGCAGCAGATAAAGACAGTAGCCACACAAACATGACAACCCGAATTTGATACACGCATATAGTCATGTGGTGGAACATATCCATACTCCTAGCACTCTGATGGTGAAGCGGGAGGTGGAGATAAGAAGCTCACAGGCAGATTAGTCTGGAGTTGCAGTGCAGTAGCAGAAACAAGAGACCCAGACCAATGTAGTGGCACACACCTTTAATCCCAGGACTTGGGAGGCAGATAGATGGATCTCTGTGTGTTGGAGGCTAGCCTGGTCCACATACCGAGTTCCAGAGCTATGTAGTAAGACCTTGGAGAGAGAGAGGGAGAGGGAGAGGGAGAGGGGGAGAGAGAGAGAAAGAGAGAGAGAGAGAGAGAGAGAGAGAAGAGAGAGAGAAAAGAAAGAGATTGATAGAGAAAGAGAGAGAGCCTATTTCAATAAGGTGGAAGGCAAGAACTGACTCCTGAAAGGTTTTCCCTGTTTTCCACAGGGGCACCATGGTGCCGTGTGTGTGTGTGTGTGTGTGTGTGTGTGTGTGTGTGTGTGTACATGGACACACACACACATGCATACACAATAGTTTTTAAAACCTTAAAAATAAAAATAGAACTATCCTATGATGCAGGTATAGTACTCTTTGGTGTATATTCAAAAGACTGTAAATCAACATACCACTGAATATTCACCTATCCACGATTACTAAAACATGAATTACACAGACCTAGTGATAGAATCACCCTAGCTGTCCATCAACAGATGGATGGTTTAAAAAATATGTGGCGTATATACACAATGGAGTTTTATTCAGCCATAAAGAAGAACAAAATGATGTCATTATCAGAAAATGGGTATAACCGGATATCATCATATTAAGCAAAATAAGCCAGACTCAAGACAAGTACTACTATTCTTGCTTTCATGTAGGATCCTAGATTGTTCTGTAGGTACATGAAATCACATATGAGGGACTGGGGGAAGAAAGGAACTTAGCAGTAGATGGGAAGGAAAAGGGGAAAGAAAGAGAAGGGCAAAGAAAGAAAGGAGGTGAGCCCGGTCAAAGTACGTGACACATCAGTGCCTGAAAGAGTCTGTCTTTATGAAACCAGCATGAGGAAGATATGCCAATTAAAACAAAAAGACGTAAGCAGCAGCTATCAGGACAGTAAATAAAAAACAGCCAGTTGTATGTACAGTGACATCTCAGTTATGTAAAATACTCACAAAGAACATGACTAGTAAGAAATAAAATAAATACTAATTTAAAATTACACAAGTATACTGTACATTAGATTTCAGTAGATAATACCTATTAGTAATTATTCACAAAATTGTAATTAAAATACTCTCAGAGAACTAATACCTATTAGTAATTATTCATAAAATTGTAATTAAAGTACTCTCAGAGAACTAAAAGATTTAAATATTCATTAGAATGTAGACCTAATTACCTTTAATCTGAAAGTAATCTCAAGAAAATAATAAAAGTAGTTAAGAAATTTGCAGGGTTTATATGGAGTACAATATTGTATAACTGTATTAACTCAACTGTAAACTTAATAATTTACAGCCAATTTTGAAAGAGAAGCATCTTAGCTCTGGAAATTGTTATTGAATATGTCAATGCTGTTGTAATGAAATGCCTCTTCTAATCATTTGGTTATAAAATAAATAATAATAATAATAAAGTAGTTAAAGCTAATTCAACTAATTGATTTTTATATAAGAAAGAAGGGAAGGAAGAAGGGAAGGAAGGCGGAAAGAAAAATGTATAGAGAAAGAAAATCTAAAGCTAGATTAGATCTTTTCAAAATTCATTCAGTCACGTGTCTGTATTGGATCTGTCAGGAAAATCTCTACTTAAAGTGTAAATAAGTGAGAGTGTCACAGGTTCTAATAACTATGTATTTCAGCTGTTTTTTTTTAAAAAGAATTTCTATGTACATTAAGAAATTGAATACCACATCTGGTCACACACAGAAATTGTCTGTGAATTACCGAGGCCTAAGCAACACATGTACAATGTAACCTGTACACCTAAGGCACAGGGAACATGGATCAGGAGTAAGGAAGAGGACACTAGTGAATCTCTCAGTTCTCATTAAGGAAGCTCCCTCATGCAGCAGAGGGCCAGGAACACAAAAGATCACAAATGGCCAAAACATAGAGACTAAGAGTCTGCTGAATGCTGGTCCTTGGACAGAATTCCTATATTAAACTTCACCCAGGGCTTGGGGACCATCATGGAAAAGGGGATGGAAAGCTCAGAGTCCTGCAAATTCCTGGGACCCTGCTCATATGAGTCTATGGCAATGGTGTCACCATACACAAGTCCCATGCAAACTCAGGCAGACAAAAACCAGGCATAGAACTGGGCAAATGAATGGCAGACCCCAATCTTAGCTGATGAAATATTGGCAAATGATTGTTGCTAGGTGAGGAAGAGCTGATCTTCCTAAAACAAGAGGCTCTTGATAGGCTGACTAGACCTCAGTGGATGGACTTTCACTGGGGAATGTCTGGGGACACTGACTTGACACATTGGGCCTTAACACAGATGACAGAGTATATGGGTTCCACTGGGGGGAGGGGCTATGGGAGGGTGCCGGTGGGTGGGAACTGGGGTACAAAAATGATTAAGATTGTTTAAGGTATTCTGTATGAAATACACAAAAATTTAATAAAAACCAATTTTAAAAAGAAACTGAATTTGTTAAAGTCTAAAAATAATGTTCTGCCCAAATTGCATGTTCTGCCCAATTGCATCTAATTTCTTTACAAACAATCCAAATCAATTGGACAACAGGAGTCACAGTTTGGACTTCTGCAAAGAAGAAGTAGAAAATCATAAACTTTAGAATCAGCCCTTTAAAGTTGTTACTTGAGCACAATTGAAAGATACATTTAGGGTCCCAATAAACCTCCAGATGATATCTTTCTGATCATTGACGTCCAGGCTACCTGACTACTGAGTAGTTACTACAGAAAATCCTGGGCTCATGGATCACTGTATGGTAGGTGGAGGTTTATTTTGATACTGATGTCATGAATTTCTCACCAAGTTACCCCATCCACTCGCTTAATGATCATTGTGAATTCCAGAAGATCTGGACGCTGAGCAGAGTGTCAGGCTGCCTCTAAAAACTTGCTGAATGAAACTGTCATTTCCTTGTTACTTATTATGCTTGGTCACTCAAGTGGTCTGCCTTATTCAGTCTTAGCAAAGAGAATTTAAGGGCTGTGCCTCTCAGAATGAAGGGAGAAATGGCATGAGAAAGGTTCGTGTAGAACTTGGACACTGGCAGATTTATAACTGTAAGGAGGTCTGTATTTCCTTATTGGCATTTCATTTAAACTCAAAAATGGGAGAAAAGCAGAATATTAGAGAAAAAAAAGAATTAATACATTGTGCATAAGAGAAGATGATGCAAACCTGGCGCCGAAATAGCTCAGTTGGGAGAGCATTAGACTGAAGAGAAGATGAGGTTTGAAAGATCCTATGAATCTACCTTTTCACTACTCATAGTTGCAGATCAGCTGAGGAGGCAAAACCAAGCTTGATGTTTAAAATGACAGGGATGCATGGGCTGCTGAGGTATAAGTATACACTGCAGAGTTTATTTTAGCCAGTGAGTAGTTTTCTGGGAAATGCTCTGATAGTTCAGCCTAGAGACGTTGGGTAAAAGCTGACACTTGTAAAAACCTATCAGATGAGTATAGGAACTTTAAAGAAGCTACTCTTTGGGACACTCCCTTGGACATGAGTGATAATATACCTTTCAAACCTGCCTGAGTGGCTGGTTCCATTTGTCAGAAACTTATTTGCACTCTTCCATGTCCCCATCCTACCATTAATACCACTGAGTTTGTTTCTTCCATTACAAAACTGGCTTATAGCAATGAGATGCCCAGTGGCATCATGAATGCAATGAGAGGGCCAGTGGCTTCATGAATGCACTGAGAGGTCCAGTGGCTTCATGAATGCAATGAGTCTATTAATTCATTTTCCAATGAATTTCAGTGACACCTTTCCAATATGATTCCTTTTCTTTTTAAATTTTTTTTATGTGTATGAGTGTATGGTGTGCATGTAAGTGCACTCATGTCATGCAGTGCCTATGGAGGTCAGAAGAGGGCACTGGATCCCCTGGAACTGGAGTTCTGAAATGTTGTTAGTCACCATGTGGGTGCTGGGAATCGAATCCAGGTTCTCTGCAAGAGCAGCCAATGTTCTTATGTGCTGAGCCATCTCTCCAGCCTGATTTCCTTTTCTTAAATGTAGATTCTACCTGCCTTTTGTTTTCTACCACATTGGTTCCTGTCCCAAGCCTGTTCTCATTTCATCTCTTGGTCCATTCTTCAGGCTTCTGTTATCCACATAATCTCTTCTTAGGTAATGATTCTCAGATTCCCACAAAATACAGAATTGGATCCCAGGAGAGATTTTTAATCTGTTCAATATACAGTTCTTCCCTAGTAAGAGAATAGGGTATACTCTAAGGGTAACTTAAATTTGTAGATATTAAGACAACTTACTGAAATGAACAGTTCAGCCAAAAATTTTCTGATTGTATACCATGAGTTTTCATCAAAGAGATTGTTTTAAGACTACTTTGAGATACTTGAATCTTACATATATGAAAAGAGACAGACATATGATAGAGAGAGAGAGAGAGAATGAAATACAAGCAAATTTTGCTGTGATAATGGTAAATGTTACAAATTAATTTTCCACTCATATGACTTTTATTGAAGTTTGAAATTATATAAAGACAAAAAGTATAACCCAACCCAATAGGCAGGAGCATCAATGGGGCTGGTCACCATCACTGTCGAAAAACAAAAATTGGTGAGCTCTGGGCTCAACAGGAGACCCTTCCTCAAGGGAATAAGGTGGAGAGTGACAGAGCAGGACACTGTCCTCCTCCGCCTTCCATGGGTGTGCGCCTGCACATGCTTGTATGCACACACCACACAATATGCCCCAATGCCATAAAAAGTCAAATTTAAAATGTCATAAAATGACTTTCAGTGTGGACTCTAATGTATACTGGGTGGTTCCCTTATGCAGAACCAGATGATTTCTAAGACATCGGCTCAATTTCTGAAATGCTGACATGCTTCAATCTTCCCTAAAAAATGAATTCTTCCTTTTCATTGTTCTGCTTTCCATAGGAACTGACTTTTTGTCCAGTGGGAAATCTGGATAAAAGTTTCAAGGTTGATATCACCAAGGACTTTGGAAAAACATTTGGAGGAGGCAGGAGAGTGAATTAGAACTGACTGTTTGCTCCTGCCTGGGATAGATGTCTGGATCCTGTCAGGAAATTCGCTCCAAGTTCTCTGTACTCTGTCCACAGAGATTTTTCTCCCATTTCAATTAGCTAAAAGTAGTGACCTCTTAGGTTTCTCTGTTACCAGCCCACATCTTTATAAAGTCCTTTACAATACATCAATTCAAGTATGACATTTAGTTCTTCTTGGGAGTAGTTTATGTTACTATGGTTCCATTTAAAGAGAACATTATTTAAAATTCTCATTAAAGAACTTCAAAATAGGCACAACACCCAAGGTGCAGTGAGTGGTAGAACTGAGCATCAAATAGACCCCTAGTGCCCAACTGCTCCATTATACAGCAATATAAGTAAATTGAAAATATGGTGCAAATATCACTGTGAGTTCCATTATCATTTTTAAACATTTGTGAAGAATGGTTGTGATAAGGAATCTCTCAGTGTAAATGTTTTGTAGATTTCCTATCTTGATTGATATGCAGACATTACAGTATTTACTTATATACTTATTTGATCATAGATATTTACTGGCTGCACATAGTGTGCTAGACCTTACAGCTATTCTAACATAATATAATCCTGCTCCAAGGAAACTAAGGTCTGCATTCAAAATACTTTGTGATGATGGAAATAAATATAAATTGGATAAAAGAACATAAGCAAGAGATCCATTCAGCCAATGACAAAGGTCATTTTAATGTTGGAGTTGGAACAAAATTTACACATGTGGCTATGGGATCACACTAAGAACTGATTCCAAGGGCACCTTGCTTTAATATCCTGTACCTGTCCTAAATTATGTTTTATTTCTCATCATTTTATAGTTGTGGATTCTGGGGCTTAGATGGGTTCAGTAACTTGAGGCGTGATTAGTAAACATAAAGATGAAATTAGTTGCCAGAACTATTCTTCAAATGAACTCTAACTAAGTAGCTCTTATTTACTTCATCATCCTTGATTATGACACATATGGCAGTCAGGGGAACTTTCACCCCAAACCCGGAGGTTCTTACCTCTTCCTCTGTCCTGTCTAGGTTTCCTGAAAATCAGCTGATGGATGGAGATAGTGATGGATCTGTCAAATGTCAGTAAATGTCCGTTATAAAAATCCTAAAACAGTAGCTAAAACAGTAACAAAATAAATTTGAAAATGTAGTTGTTACAGAAAAGAGAATGTAAAAAAAAACTGATTTCTTCTTATGAGCATATTTCAGTTTATGTTACCTAAGAAACAGTCACTAAAATAGTAGACAGAATGAGATTCTCAAGACAGTTTTTAGAAGTACACCTGTGAAGGATGGAAGCCAAAGAGAGGGAGCAGGTGGGATGTGCCCTCTGCTTTTGATGTGGTGGGCTAACTGTGAAAGAAATGTGTGTGTGTGTGTGTGTGTGTGTGTGTGTGTGTGTGTGCATGCATGCACGCACCTGAGTGCAAGTACCCATAGAAGCTAGGAGAGTGTGTTAGATCCCCCAGAGCTTGAGTTGCAGGTGATAGTGAGCTGCCCAAATTGGGTGCTGGTCCTCTGCAAGAGTAGCAGATGCTCTTAACCACTGAGCTTCAGCCAAGAATTTTTAAAAATTGATTTTATATAACTATACATTTATTTGTGGTGTGTGTGTGTGTGTGTGTGTGTGTGTGTGTGTGTATGTGCTGCCTGACATGCTTATGAAAGTCAAAGGTCAACTTGAGGGAGTTGATTGTCTTCTTCTACCGTGTGGGTCCCACGGATTGTTCTCACATTGCTAGAATTTGTGGTGAAGTCCTTTACCAGCTGAGCCTTCTCACCACCTCCAAGATCCCAGACTTTTATGTAGCTCTGAGAAGTCTTGCTAAGGCCAGGGGGAGGATCAGAGTCAGCATTTTCATGAGAGGAGTCCTGTTTCAGAAAGTAAAAGCCTGGCAGGATCCTGTTTTGATATCACTGGCCTGGAGACTGCAGAGGACAGTGTAGTTTCAGTGTGGGAGCAGGTGAGGCAGGGCTGGTCTTCAGATGGTCTTCAGCACCATCTTCCGATGGGAAATCTGAGAAGTGCATTTCCAAGTCTATGAAAGAGAATAGCCAGTTAGAAGTAGAAAGGTGGGAGGTGGGGGACAACAACATTAAAAGGCATAAAAGCTAGAAAATACATAACAAGCACTTTAATAAACATGGTAAAGAATCTTATGACGATAATTAGAAAAGTATCTGATAAAATAATGATATGTATTTATTAAGGAAAGAGAAGTATGATTTTCCACATGTCTAAATTTCTTATATTTATATGCCTTATTCATACAAGAAGGTCAAGGAGTGTTTGGAACAATAAACTTAAAGTAAATATTAGAAAACTTGTGAGATCAAGATGTCTCCATTGGTGCAAGTGGCATGACTGTTATATGGGTAACCAAGTATATTCTGATTGGTTATGAAGCCTGCCTCTGGCTCTCAAGTGCTGGGATTAAAGCAATGCACCACCAAGCCCAGAAGATTTGGTGTTTTAACGGCTATTGAGTACTTTTTAAAAATGTCTCTAAGCAGAAGAGATGACTCCTTGGTTAAGACAACTTACTCCTCTTTTAGAGGACTGGAGCTCTGATGCCCGCACTGATATCAGGCTGTGACTCTAGCCCCAGGGTATCTGAAATACTCTTCTAGACTCTGTGGGTGCCTGGGTGCCAGGACACATTCGGGGTGGAGAGAGAGAGACAGAGAGAACACAAATAAAATTAAATATTTTAAAAATGTTTTCATTGGTTTATAGTCATTGTACATAGTATTAGGTTTAACAAAGACAACTTCTTTCAATTATATCATATCTTTTGACCATATTCACTACCCTTTCCCTTATGTGAACTTTTCTCCCACTCTCCCATCAATGAACTAAGAAATATAAGAAAAAGTACTCAAAATTCTTAGCCATTAGGTAAATGTAAATGAAACCTATGCTAAGATTTCATTTTAGCACAGTCAGAATGGACATCATAAAAAAAGAAATAACAATAAATTCTGGCAAGGCCATGGGGAAAAAAGAGCTCTAAAACACTGCTGGTGCAAATGAAAACTGGTACAGCCAGCAGGGAAATCAAAATGGAGATTCCGCAGACAGCTAAAAATAAAATGGATATTTGACCCAATTATATTCTTGGGTCACACAGTGACTCAAGGACACACAGTGAACATACCACAGAGATACCTATGTAACCATGCATATTGCTACACTATTCATAATAGCCAAGTTATAGAATCATCTATGATGTACTTTTAGTGTGCATTTCCATGATTATTGCCAGAGAGATTAATATGCATCTTAATGCCCACTGAGATTCAGTTCTGTTTACATTTTCTTATCTTTTGTCTTTTATTCTATGGAGTTTATTTTTCTTGCTAATTAAAAATATTCTTCATACACAGGATCTGTGAGATGGCTCAGAGGGTAAAGGGCACTTGCTATACAAGCCTGGCAACCTGCGTTCATGCCTTAGAATCCACACAAAGGTGGAAGGAGAGAACCAGTTTCACAAAGTTGTCCTTTGATCACCACAGGAGTGCAGAGGCATACACACCTGCACACACATCATGCACACACACTGCAAATTTTAATATTTTTGTTAAAAATATTCGTATAATGCAGCTGAAACTTTGATAGGTATATGCATTGCACATGGCTTCTTTTGAATTGGGCTAAAGCTTTTCATCTTTATCTCAAACTTTACTTTTTATCTCAAACTTTAGTGAAAGTCCCATGTGTGGAAGAAGAGATTTGTTTGTACCCATTACACAGTATCATATCATGGGTTGTTTATAGTGTTCCAATTGTATTCACAATCTTCATCTGTTCATCTATCTATCTATCTATCATCTATCTATCATCTATCTATCTATCATCTATCTATCTATCTATCTATCTATCTATCTATCTATCTATCTATCTGTCTGCTATCATCTTTCTAACATTTATCTACCTATCTACCTACCTGTCTCCTTCCATATACAGAAGATCCAAGAACCTCAAAGCATTCTTAAAACATTCAATTCAATGACAACTCATGTTATGCAATCAGAAAGTCTTGGTTGAACTATTCTTTTCAGTAGGCTGTCTCCTCTTATTGATTTCCGCATTTTCTACTCTGATGTCCTCACAACACAGATTATTTTACAAATATTGTTGTAACTTACAACACTATGCACACAGGGACAGGCTCAATGTTTAAAGGCTTAAATTACCCTTAGATTATGTCATGTTCACTTACCAGGAAAAATTTGTACATTAAACAGATTAAAAATATCTCCTGGCTCAAACTGTGTATTTTCTGAGAACTTGAGAATCATTACCTAACAGTAGCTTATGTGGGTAACAGAAGCCTGGAGAACGGTTAAGAGATGAAAGAATGTTAGAATAGTATTGAGGTAAAAAGCAATTATTCTAGAAAACAAACGACAGGTAAAATCTACATAGAAAGAAAGGAACAGTATTAGAAGAGCATCACTGAGAAAGGAGTCCCTGGGCACTGAAAAATGAATAAATATGCTCAGCTAGTTAATAAACCATTGAACCTTCTGTTGCTATAAGCTGCTTTTGCAATCGAACAAACAAACTAAGTGAAATTACAGGTTGACTGAGGATGAGAATATAAATAAAGCTCTGAAGAGAAGCCAGGTACAAGATATCTCAGCTGGAAACCGCACCTGCCACCAAGTCTGCTGATCTGAGTTTGATCTCTGAACTCACATGGTCAAAGAAAGAAGTGACCCTTAAATGTTGTCCTACAGCTCCACACCTCTAATGCCCCACTTAACTTTCTTTGGCTCTTGCAATCTTGCCACCCCCTCTTCTGCAGTGATACCCAAGACTTATTTTTATGTCCATAGATCAATGCAGCTCTCAACTCTCCAAGGAAGTTGTCCAAGTTCATTGTAGCTGTAGCTTTCAAAAGCATCTTGTTTGCGTTATAATCGCTATAAGTAGTAAATGTAAACTTTGTTTTCATGCAGCTCTGTAGCACCTCTCAAACTGCAACTTTCATTAAAGTTCCTATAATAATCAGATAGGTAATTTTACAAATATCAACAAAATATTTCCAAATTTATCCAGGCTAAAGCACTAGAGCATTTCCTAGAACACTTCACATTGGTCAAAACAAGCTCTGTAGGGGATATTTGTACATCAGCAGCCCATACATCCTTGTCATCCTTAACATTTTGCCAGACCTCGTTTTCCTTTGTCAGCTGATCTGCAATGTGCGTGGTAAAGAACAGATTTAGGAAAGGTTTCTGGTGAAAGTTGAGAGATGCATTAATCTATGGATATAAAAAGAAACCTTGGGTCTCACTGCAGAAGAAGAGGTGGAAAGGTTGTAGGAGCCAATGGTGGCAGATGAACACAAGGAAACAGAGCTTTCCAGAGAGCAGGTCAGTTACTCATATGAACTCACAGCAATGGTGACAGTGTGCACTAGTCCCATGCAAGCACAAGCCAGACAAAATTTCAGCATAGACATAAGGAAGTAGGTGCAAACCCCAGTCCAACCCAAGGAAATTTTGGCTACCAATGGCTGCTGGGAGGAACAGAGACAGTCTCTTTCAAGGATGAGACTCTTGGTAGGTTAATGAGGCTCCCATGGATGGGCCTGCATTGAAGGATATTTGGTGAATTAGACTCAATAGGATATGTGTGTGTATATACAATTATGTATATATAGTATATTAAATGGTGGGTCAATAAGGGAAGTGGGGATAGGGGAGGGGATCCAAATGCCAACAAATTATATAGTATAAAAATCACAAAATTTTTATTTAAAAAGTTAAAAATTCAGACATATAAGCAAAAAATAAAATAGATTTAGAAGCACTATCAAGTCTCTTACTGAGGTCTGTATGTGTGTTTACTTTTTTCTCCCTGATTTTCTACTTTCCTGATTTTTTTTGCACCTCAGTGAAAGAATAAGAAGATACAAATGTCCTCTTAAATTATACATTTTCTCTATTGTCACAAAGATATGGCCATGTCGAGCTTCTAAATGAATCCTCCTCACACCGTTTCCTCCCTTTATTTCAGGATGACCACAGCTCTTAAAATTCTCACTCTTAGGACCGTAAAAGAAGTCACTAAACATAATAGCAACAAGTGGAAGTTTATCCAGTGTGCTTACTTACAAAGGCAGCTTGACATACCTCAGCAAGCAGTTTAAGAATCCTTAATGATGATTTAGGGATTGTGTGCATGGTATTGTGTGTTAGGAGACATGTAACAGTGACTTATTTCAGTTTTCTCTTCACTTTGGCAATATTCCCAATTATTGTTTTGTCCTATATATTTTCCTTCAGTACACTTCAAAGGGTGAATTATTCAAGGCTTCCCTCTCCCAGAAAAATCTGTAATATTTACATCTAAATAACACTCCATCTAATCTATTGAAACCACTCTGTGTGAACTTTTTAAAAAGAAGAAATTAACAGGCATTATTGCACATGCCTGTAATCCCAGTACTTGAGAACAAGAAACAAGAGGATAGCTACAATTTTGAGGCCATCTTAGACTACAACATAGTGAGTTCCAAGCCAGTTTTGGCTACACAAAGAGACCTTCTCTCAAATAACCCCACCACTACCAAATTAAATATTATCTATTGACATACATCTAGTCAAAGATAATCTTACAGATATTTAAAAAATTGAACTTCTTCTTTTGAACAGAATTTTTAAAAATCCTGATCATATGCTGATGCTAATTTAACATTAGAACTGCTGGCATTCTCTAACAAACTTAACCTTCCATTAGAGATTTCTCGAGCAGGTCCAGTAGACACAGTGGCTCCATCAAATTTTTAAAAGATCAAATGTGTCTTGAGATTGTTTGCTTTCTAATTTTAGTTTTCTTTTTAAAATTTACTTTATCACTTAGACTTAAATAGATTTCAAATTTTAAAGTCTTTCTTTGGACATTATAATAGAATGATTACAATTTCTGTACAGGATTGGGGAGTATAAGAGGGCAACCTTTCTAAAATAAAGCTATAGGTCTTAGTCAGCTGAGCACTTTCCATTGCTCATTTCAGATAATTATCCTCTCAGATGCCTAGCCTCAGAAGCCCCATAGTGGTAGAGAGAATAGGTTACTTATACTCTAGGAAAAATAAAAAAAGCACATTCTTCAAAGACTTTCATATTTTTAATGACTATCCCTATTTGCAGATGAGATTATACATAAGAGATCCCAAGAATTCCACTAGAATTCTGTTAGAAATGGTTAATACTTTCAGTAAAGTGGAATGTTACGATATCAGCTTACAAAAATCAGTAGCCTTTCTATATCCCAATAACAAGCAATCAGAAAATGCACTTGAGCAAACCTTCTCATTCACAATAGCTTCAAAATAATTGAAACATTTAGGAATAAACCTAACCAAAGACATTAAAGACCTCTACAATGAAAATTTCAAAACTCTAAAGAAAGAGATAGAGGAAGACACTAAGAGATGGAAAGACCTACCATGCTCATGGATTGGTAGAATCAATATTGTGAAAATGACCATCTTACCAAAGTAATTTATAGATTCAATGCAATCCCAATCAAAATACCCACAACATTCTTCACAGAGCTTGAAGAAAATCATTCTAAAATTCATATGGAATGACAAAAAAAAACCCAAATAGCCAAAACCATCTTGGGCAAAAAGAACAATGTTGGGAGGATCACCATACCAGACCTCAGATTATTTTACAGAGCTATAGTCGTAAAACAGCATGGTACTGACATAAAAACAGACACATAGCTCAGTGGAACATAATAGAAGACCTAAATGTGAGTACATGTAATTTCAGCCACCTGATATTCAATAAAGTTGCTAGGAACACACAATGGAGGAAAGATACATCTTCAACAAATTAACTGGATCTCCACCTGCAGAAGAATGAAACTTGAGCCTTGTCTTTCACCCTGCACAAAATTCAATTTCTGATGGATCAAAGACCTAAATATAAAACCTGAAATTTGGAAACTGCCAGAAGAAAACATAGGCAGTACCCTCCAAGATATAGGTGTAGAAAAGGACTTTCTAAATCAGACACCAGCTGCTCAGGTATTAGGGTCAACAATCAATAAATGGGATCTCATTAAACTATAAAGCTTCTGTACAGCAAAAGAAACAAGCAAGGAAAGGAAGAGGAAACCCACTGAGAAGGAGAAAATCTTAACCAGCTACACATCTGACAGAGGATTAATATCCAAAATATACAAAGAAAGAAAAAGAGAGAGAGAAAGAAAGAAAGAAAGAAAGAGAGAGAAAGAAAGAAAGAAAGAAAGAAAGAAAGAAAGAAAGAAAGAA
>NW_008355158.1:323165-328274 GCF_000622305.1 Nannospalax galili
ATCTCCCTAGTAAGCAAGTCAGCCATCCTATTCCCTAAGGATAAAGGCCCTGGTAAATTAGTATGACTTCGTATATGTCCTATGTACATTTTTTCTTTTCTATTATTAATAGTTTGTTTTAATTTTTGTAGCAATGGCAATATCTTTGAGCTTCTTGAGAGTAAGGCTGTTTCTATAGCTGGAAATAAATTAACTACATACTTAGAGTCAGTATATGCGTTAAAAGGCTGAGTATAATGTTCTGCTGCCTAGATAACTGCAGAGATCTCTGCCTGCTGAGCAGAAAACCTTTCACACCTCTTTATTAAAGGTGGTCTATCTGGTGAATAAACCACAGATTTCCATTTGACAAGCCATCTGTGAAAATTAATATAGCATCTTCTATAGGTGTTTCTTTAAACTTTGTGGGAAATATTACGTCTGTTTCTTGTACAAATCTTAATATAGGATGTTGGGGAAGATGATATTTTATTTGCCCTGCATAATTTATCAGTGCCAATCCCCTGTCATCATCATTTTGTAATAAATAATCTAATTGCTGTCTCTTATAAGGGATAATTATATTATGTACATCTCTACCAAATAATTCTTTTGATCTAATTCTCCCCTTAATTATTAATTGGCTACATAAATAAATATAAGAAGATACCATTTTAACTTGTGTATGGGGTAAATGCATCCATTCCGAGATTCCTTCTTGCCATAAACATGCAGTTGGGGTATATGAAGTTTTTATTATTATTAAATCCCATGGTGCTTTATAATTAACTTGTTTTACCTTAGCTGTCTGTAGTTTTTCTTCTACCAATATTAGTTTTTCTAAAGCTTCTGGTGTTAATTGTCATTGTGATTTAGGATTAGCATCTCCTTTTAACAATTCAAATAGGGGGTGTAATTCTCCTGTAGTTATTTTTAAATAAGATCTTACCCAGTTTATATTCCCTAATAGTTTTTGAAAATCATTTAAAGTTTTCAATTTATCTATTCTGATACTCATTTTTTGTGAGCTGATTCCTTGCTCACCAATGACTTTTCCTAAATAGTGTAAAGGCCTATTATATTGTATTTTATTTGGAGCTATTATAAGACCATATTTACTTAATGATTGAATCATGTCTTTTAATATTGATTCTGCAGAATCTTTAGTTTTATGGGCCAATAGAATATCATCCATATAATGTATTATATAAGCATCCTTGTATTTAATCCTAATATCTTTCAATGCTTTATCCACAAATTTTTGACATAAAGTTGGACTATTTTTCATCCCCTGAGGAAGAACTTTCCATTGATACCTTTGAAAAGGTTGTTTTAAATTAGTTGATGGAACACTCAAAGCAAATCTCTGAGAATCCTCAGGACTTAATTGTATTGTAAAGAAACAATCTTGCAGGTCTATAATGATAATAAATAAGTCAAAGGGAATTGCCACCGGTGAAGGCAGACCAGGCTGTAAAACCCCCATGTCATGCATGGTTTCATTTATTGCTCTTAAATCTTGCAATAGTCTCCACTTACCGGATTTTTTCTTACTGACAAATATAGGTGCATTCCAAGGACTGGTTGATTCTACTAAATGCCCTTTATCTAGCTGTTCTTTCACTAAATATTCTACAGCCTGTATTTTTTCTCTGATATAGGGGGCCACTCTCTGATTTTTATATATCTGTACCACTTCTTTAAGAGGTCTAATCATTGTTTTTATTTCTCCAGTGAAATCAGAGTCTATGACTCCTGGAATCACTTCAAAATTCTTTTTATAATTTGAACTTCTGCCAATTATTAAGCCAAATGTACCAAAAGGCAGACCTCCTTTAATGGAGGTCTCTATTAATTGGGTCCCTTCCATAAGGGAGAGTATATAATCTTTATTTACTGCCAAATCCAGCCTAGCACTTCTTGGAGTGGCTCTAGGAAGATCATGCATACTAAAAAGTTCAGTCAAAGGATTTAGTTCAAATTGTTTGTCTTTTTCCTTACCTGAATTCGCCATCTCTATCCCTCTTTCTTTTAAGGGGTGAGGGCTTGCCCCTATCCTCATTTTATTTTATTTTATTTTATTTTTAGTTTTGGTCTCACTGTGTAGACCAGACTGGCCTTGAATACACAGAGATCCACCTGCCTCTGCTGGTGTAGGCCACCACCCCTGGCTTTTGATCTGATTTTATAAGCCTGCCCTCTATTAGAATATATAACTAAAACCCTTTTGATCTTGAAGTAAGAAATGCCCCTTAATAAATATGAAAATCAATATGCACATACAAGAATAGATTGATAAATTGAACGGTATGCAAACAAGTATTAATTAACAAGAACCTGTATAGAATTAGCATGAACTGTTATATTAGTTACTTTGTTTTTATCATAATGCACAATGACTAAAGCCAGTATATGGAAGAAAGGGTTTATTTTAGCTTATGATTCCAGAGGGAGAGTCCACAATGGCAGGAGAGGCACGGCAGCAGGAAGCTGAGAGCAAACATCCTCAGCTTCATGTAGAACACAGAGAGACCTGGAAGTGGGACAAGGCTATGCATTTTCAGAGTTCACCAGCAGTGACATACTTCCTCAGCATGGCTCTACTGCTGAAGCTTCCAACAGGGGTTCAAGTGTTTATATGCATGAGACTATGGGGTGAGTTCCTCATTCCTGTGTTGTAGACAGCTGATGAAGGAGTAACATGGAAAACTCATAAAGTGCTTTTATTGATCAATACAAAAAGCAAAGGAAAAGTGAACAGAGAATGGTTGAATGATAATTGATAAATTCATAAAAGAGAGCCATGTATGAAAAAAAACCTACAGAGAAGTATTTCTTTGTCATGTAAGACCACAAGGATTGGCAGTGTGATTGGCAAATCAAAATTACTGTGATTTAGCCCTTTGCATCTCTGGGCAGCACTGCCACCAGCTTCTTGGGGTCAGCATTTTTCCTGGGTAAATTCAGCCACACCTTGACTCCCCCAGCCTGACTCACCCTCCCAGCTCCCCCACCCCATCTTTCCTCCTAGTGTAGGAGCTGGCCCACTTCTGCTCTTAGCACCCCAGACCTCTGGACTACCCCCTTGGCCGAGACCCACACACTGCTGTTTTTGATCCTTTGCACCCAGATTATCTTCAGTCTAGTTTCCTAGAACTTTCACAGCTTGTCCCAATCCCCAACTTGCCTTTGCACACCTGAGACCAGCCTTCTACTTGGCCGTCCCCAACTCCAACTTACCTGTGATTCCTAAGACCAACCTCCTTCCCTAACTGCCTGAGATTGCCTGAATCCTACCTCCAACTAGCAAGCCTCCCAAATTGTACTGTGTCTGCTGACTAGAGGGACCCAGACCTTAGGAAGAAGTCTGAATTGGGCTTCTGTGGGAACTACTGAGCAGATGAACTAGAGCCATTAGGCCATTCCAGTATACAATCAAAAGAGAGAACCTGAAACCTAGACCAACCAGCTTTTCATACCAAATAAGAAAACAACAAAATAACATAAAGTATACATACAGAAACAGACTTAAACTCAACAAAGGAAGGCTTGAGTCTCACACAAGGATCATAAACAACAAAAGAAGTCCACATGCCAAAATCACAACAAAAAATAAGAATATGAAAAAGCCAAATAATATGTCCCTACTAAACATCAGTAGTCCTATAGAGGAGATGTACAGTGAAAACCCAGGACACAGAATTCAAAAGAACAATTATAAACATGATAAAGGAATTCAATGAATTTAAAGGACACACACAAAAAAGAAATCAATGAACTGAAAGAAGATATGAAAAATATTCTGAGTGAATTCACAAAAGAGATAGAGATATTGAAGAATACTCAGACTGAAATGAAGGAAGTGAAAGACTCAACAAGCCAATTAGAAACGACAGGAGAAAGTGTCACCAATAGAATGAATGAAATGGAAAACAGAATATCAAGACAGGAAGATAAAGTTGACTAACTGGACCACTCAAGCAAAGATTATGAAAATTTTAAGAAAACACAGGAATAGAATATGCAGGAGATGTGTGACACAATGAAAAGACCAAATTTTCCCATCATAGGCATAGAGGAAGGAGATGAGTCTTAAGATAATGGCATGGACCAGATCTTCAACAGAATTGTGGAAGAAAATTTCCCAAATTTAAAGAAAGATATGCCCATACAAATACAAGAAGCACATAGAACACCAAATAGACAGGACCAGAAAAGAAACTCTGCACGGCACATACATAGTAAAAACACTAAATGAATAGAACAAAAAGAGAATTCTGAAAGTTGCAAAAGAAAAACAAGCCACATATAAAGGAAAATCCATCAGAATTTAAGCTGACTTTTCAGTGAAAACTATGAAAGCCAGAAGAGCCTGGACCAAAGTATTCACAGTTCTAAATGACCACAGATGCCAATCCAGAATACTTTACCCAGCAAAAATGCCTATTATAGTTGATGGGGAAAGAAAAATCTTCCATGACATAAAGAAGCTGGGAGAATTCATGTCCACAAAACCAGCCCTTCAGACAATTCCTTAAACAATACAAAGAGCTGAAGAAAGGAACAACTATATCCAAGAGGTAACATAAAGAAACTAAATGAAGGTATAACCGTGGAAATGCACATTTAGACTAAGAATGCAAACAGAAATTAAAATGACAGGAATCACTACACATATTTCAATAATAACTTTAAATATCAATGGACCATCAAAAGACAGTCCCAGTCAAAAGATAAAGGCTAGTTGAATGGATTAAGAAGCAAAATCCATCATTTTTGTTATCTGCAAGAAACCCATCTCACCTTCAAGGACAGGTACTACCTTAAAGTAAAAGGATGGAAAAAAATATTCCAAGCAAATGGTACTTAGAAATAAGCAGGAGTTGCAATTCTAATATCTGACAAAATAGTTTTTAAACTAAAACTAATCAGAAGAGATAAAGAGTGTTGCTTCATTCCAATCAAAGCAACAATTTACCAAGAAGATATTGCAAACATGAACATATATGCACCAAACTCTTATACACCCAACTTCATAAAAACAGTACTATAAGACTTTAAGACACAGATTAATCCCAACTCATTAATAGTAGGGGACTTCAATCCAGCATTGTCACCATTAGATAGGTC